>NC_141600.1:58196196-58473696 GCF_047967505.1 Dipteris shenzhenensis | reverse complement strand
GTGGCATGACTTATTAGATTGGATGAATGGACATCTTAATTCAATGATAGAGATTCTCGATGAAGAGCTAAGTAAGGAAGGACCAAACTTAGAGGATGACACTCCAATGGTGCCTATCAATAAGTTAGACCAAAATACAACCTACCTAAGACCTTGAGGGAGACTGAGCTCTTTGAAAGGGGTATTTTTGAAACACCTAGGGATTCCCTCTATGTAAAAGCAATGTACGCCTTGAAGTGTATAGGATTTCATGGTTTTCCACGATAAGGTTTACAAAAAACAATGCTCTACCAACATGGAGGTAACGATTGCCTTTGCCAAGGCATATGCAAAGCAATTAAACCTAGTGTTATTGAGCAAGTCAAATCCATCGTGTTTGCACGGGTAGTATGTGCAAAGAAAGATATGGAAGAGTTTGAGAAGAGTGGCTATTTTAATAGCCACTTCAGGAAGTGCAAGCTTGACAATGAAGGAACGAGTATGTTGCATAAGACACATGTCAAGAGGGAGACCATAGAGGATGAATCTCGACTATTTGATTACATTCTTGCCACATGGGGGCTGGCTTGAAGAAACCCCCATTTCTGCCAAACAATCTAGAAGGCATACAACATACATCAACTTTGAGCTTCGTATCAAGTAGGTTGTCGAGCTCCTAAACATGGGATCGAAGAAAGGAGCATGGTCCATCACCCAAAAATTCATGTCCATTACTGCCTCTTTTCCTTCATGAATCAAGCTAGAATCGGAATCCAACACAATTTGGCAATGATATCAACGTGCGGGTGTCTAGCAAAAATTAGTGATGAGAGCCCTGAAAAATCACAAAAATTATTTTTGTTTCTTAAAACCACTATGGCCATGCATAATGCCATGTGTGGCATCTAGAATGACAACAATCAGAGAAGTTATTTTCATTTCTTTAACACTAAGGTGGCTAAAGCACTATGGCCATGCTTTTAACAAACGTCCATAAATATTATATAAATTTCAAGGGAAGGAAAAGAGCAAGTGAAAGTGAATAAAGATGGGGACTTAAATCTCACATAAAAAGAAAATACTTCACTACACCTTAAATGTAAGGCATGTTTCACAAATGTTCAGACTTCACACCCATCCGACGACCAATCTAGTTGGTTGGCTTTTGTACTTCTTCATAGATAATATTTTCAATTTGCCTATCCCTCTCACTCTCTCCCCTTCGCCTCTCCTTCTCCCCCCTACGCCCTCCCTCTCCCCTTCTCCGCCCTCAGCCTCTCCTTCTCTGCCCTGCCTTCTCATGTGCTCCACTCACCTTCCCTCCATCGGCCTGCTTCCCTCAATTGCCATAGACACTGTTGTTTTCGACCATGCTCATAAGGCCTAAAATGAAATCCGAATGGCAATTGCCAAACACGAAGAAAAGAGCTCAACCTTTCTGGAAAGTGCCACTACTAGTATGCATACAATCCCAAGATAGTTCTGGTTCGTCTCCAGCATAGACAGGACGTATGTTTGCCGTATAAAACAAAGGATCTGCAAAACGAAAAATCACGAATAGAAGAAAAGCGAGACGCAGAGGCGGTTTTATAAACGGAGAAGCACTAGCTCGATGTAGCAAGAGCATGGCAAAACATACTACTCTCGCTCAACCGTTTCATAACGTGGGTCTAGGTAGTAACAAGTAAGGAAGTAGAAGCAAACCTGATGGTGATGATGAATGATGAACAAACAGCAACACACTTGAAATTACAATGTTTTTGTTTCGCCTATATTTAAAGGTTTTGCCTTGGCTTTTTACGCAGCTTTTCAAAAGCTTTCAAAGCTTTTTTCCTATATTTAAAGGTTTTGCCTTGGGCTTTTACGCAGTTGGCTTTTTACGCAGCTTTTCAAAAGCTTTCAAAGCTTTTGGGCTTTCAGATTTTAAAAAAAAAGGTTTTGGGCTTTCAGAATTTAAAAAAAAGCTTTTGGGCTTTCAGAATTTAAAAAATCTAAGGGTGTACATTGTGCGATGTGGAAGCACAGGATTTCAGAATTTCAAAAAACATCCTAGTGCTGGCCAAGTAATCATCCATTTAGAAGCCATCACGTTGATAGCATCATGGACATAGTTGGGTTAGAGGATTCTTTTTATGAGGAAGAGATTTTCACAACCCATGAGTTGTCCATTTGAAGCTCTTGTTTGTTGCCCATCAGTGGTAGCTAATTCATCATTAAGGAACGTGTGATCTCGTGCTTGAAAGCGTAATAGTTGATGGGTTCAATCCCATTTTGTTCTGGGTGTACTCTATATAAGATTCGAGGGAGGGCATCTTTCTCGCCCCCAAAAGCAACTCATGGCTTCAGTAGTAACGGACCTTTTCTGACATCCAAGCTATGATCCACCTTACACTGGCACCATGAGAATCCTAAGGAAAGGACCTAGGGAGGCACCGTCGATATAGGGCGTCAAGGGGCTACGGGTGAGGACAGGTTGAACTTTCCGCATGTCATGAAAACTGTCCTTAGTCGTTTTCTTGAGGTTCCGTGGTTTTTTTGCCAAGGATGCGCACGTGGCTCTCCAATTATTCATTATGATGAACAAAATACTACACCGAGCTGAGAAAATGTTTGATTTGGGTAATTGCGAAATTGTGGGCAACGATCGATGATGATGTGAATGGAATAAAATTGTAAGGAGCTTTAAAAAGGTTGATTGGGTTGAGAATGCCATGCAAAAGGAAAAACGATCGCATGCATCATCCGCCATCGCCAACAACTGTGCAAATTTTGCTCAAACTTTTTATAGCACACACCTTGAAGCAACACACATCGGAATCAAAGCGGTTCCCATAGAGAAGAGCTTGCGCGAAAACACCAGAGATGGAGACGCTTGTCTGTTCACGTGTTTCTCTGAGAAGCTCGGACTCGTAGCTGCGAATCCTGCGACAAACGCTATTAGAGCCAAGCCGGTAAGAAAGCCAGGGCCAGGCGCAGGGGTGGGCAAAGTGACGGTTGCCAGAGAGGAGGGAGGAGTGACGGGAGCATCCCAATCGGTGTTGGGAAGGGGAGAGGGGATGGTTGAGGAAGGAACCAAATTGTGAAATTGAAAAAACAGAATTTGGTGTGGAATGATAGGTCGAGCGTGCACGTTCAGCAGTTCCATTGTAATTGAAGACATAAATGACTGTTGCGTAGAAACAACGAATTTGCCCCACTATCAAAGTCTGCGCCCATTCTCCGCGGGTCTCACGGGTACAATGCAACTAATTCTGTAAATACACACTTGTAAAACGATTTGCTAGCTGAAAGCAACTATATACATTTGAATTTCCAGTGGTGACAGCAATGCATGTAAAAGCTTGCGTTGTTTCTCTCTCTCTCTCTCTCTCTCGCAGGCTACGAATGCGTTTTTTAAATGTCGTATTGGTACAGTATAGATAAAAACAGAAGTTCCAATCCAAGCTGCAGGCCAATAGAATTATGTGCGAAATACGATGTATGAGGCAATAGGGAATACTCTTGCGTTTTTATTACAGAGTTGAACACTCGCTTCACCTCCAATGAAGGCATCAGCGTCCCTATAGGGATACTAGTTGAGCTACCCCTACTTTTAAGGATCTCATGTCCAGCGAGGAGACATACAGATTGTCATATGCTCTTCACTGAGCACTATGCCGACGGTGCAGAAAATGTGCATTGAGAAGTTTGATGCAGTCACAACCAGACTTCCTCCACAGGAGAAATCGTAAAAGAAAGGACAAAAAGAGGCGCAAACAGAAAGAAAGCAATAAGCAGGCAGGGGGGTGTGAAACAAAGGGGTCGTTAGGCTGGGGACAAATGGGGGAGAGGGTGGGCTGGGAGAAAGTTGAAATCGTGGCGGCAAACAGATGGAACAGAGAGACACCGAAACAAGGCCTTGAAGAAGAGGAAAACCATTGTAGATCATGGGCACTCCACTCTTGATTATAATCATGTCAAATATTCTTTTCGCAACAGTTGCATGAGTAGCATATAGATCGGATTTTATCTGTCATGGTAGTGCTTTATTTGTGATTCAAAGTAAGCCAATATTTTAATGCTTACAAAACCATTGATCATTGAGTTGGCATGTGCAGGGTCTAAAAGAGAGGCAGCTCTTTTAACATTGAGAGCCCCATGAATTCCATGTATAGACACAGATCGAGTCTCTCCATGAGGAGAGCCTCGCTTTGGAAAGAAGAGGCCGAGGCTAACAATTTGACTCCTGGGAGCAAACCTAACGACTTTTTGCAGTTACTCAATATAAGGACTCTGAAACGACCAGTTATGACATTCTGTGAAAAACCTACATACATCACAACTCCATTAATAATAAAGTCATCTATTACCAAAAAATAATAATAAGGGCCATCACATGTCATCGTTGTCAAATCTTGTCATGGATTTGTTGTAGTAAGCAATTGCAATGTAGTAAACAGAACTAGAATATAAAGATCCACAAATGTTTTCAACGTGTGGGAATGAATGGTCCATTGAGAGAATGGAATAATTGAAAATGAATATTCTGGATTTGGTGTCTGAGATATCAGGCTCAGGAGTTGGCTTTGGATTATTATGAAGAACTGGAGGAAGCTGTGAAAAAAAGGAAGATGGTGAGCAATGGATTTCATTTTCTCTTGTTCTGAATTACTGCAACATGATCCTCCTGCGATAATTTCCTATTGCAATGATACCAAATAGGAAAAGACACTGTCAAAGTCAAGAATTGCTTACTTATCTCTAGATGTCCTCTACTACATATTTAAGAGCGAATGGAACATGTTATGACATCATAATCATTAAATTTTGAGCACTGAATCATTTGATACATGAAGCCGTGTATGTGATAGAATACTAGCATAAAGATAAGTGCACACCATAGGCTAGAATATTGAGGCCAAAATAAAAAATAGAAAGAAGGTTCATGTATAAAATGACAGTGATGATATGTGGATATTTAGACTCCATAGGAAAGTTTGGGGCACTCATTGAACATTTCTGTGTACTTGAAGTATCAGAAAATCTGAGATTTGTCCTTGAGCTTCCATGGGATGGACCTTTTTTGAAGATCTAACAAAGTTTCATACCCCATCTTAGGGGCCATGAGACCATAAAATCGCCTTGTATCCAAGGCAGTTTTTTTTTTTTCCCCAGAAAAAGGTAAATTGTATTAATGCTTGAAAAAAACCATACAACCAGCTTCCAAAAGGAGCTGACGATGAAAACAAAGAAAAGAAACAAGTTGCCAGCTGCAAGAACACCTGTTTTCGGATCTCATGGCTCGACTCCTATAGAGATTCCGAAACAGAAGCTAGCAACCATGATGGTGGTCTATATGCCCAGCAAATACCCCTCACGGAAAGGGTGTAGAATACTCCTGCGGCCATGTTTGGTGAAAGCGCTCCCGTCTCTTGATAGTCGCTCTCGGGCTTGGAGTACTGCGCTCCCATATGGCGCGCAAGGTGAAGATGATATCCTGCCAAATGGCTACGAGGGTAGCCGTTGGGAAACCATCTGGCCTCCCAGCACCCGGCTGCATCGAGCCACCCAAACGTTTCAAGCAGTGATGCTGGAAGTCTCCTAGAAGCCATCCTCTGGGAGGGGTGGGTCTTTCAGTTTCTAGGCGTTGGACCTGCTCGAACCGGGCCATGTTCTCTTCGTGAAGTTGCACCACTTGTTGCTTCAGTGGGCCACATGCACCCTCTAATGCCCTGGGCAATTGTGATTGGGTGATCATCACTTCTGTATGACCATGCATATGCTTATCCTTGTAAGGAGGGCGGAACTGCATCATGGATCTCAATCCGGGAAACCTACTGACCATGTAACCTGTAAGTCGGCGTGACGGGGTCGATCAAAGGCATGGCCTCTTTCTGTGAGCCAGGCCACCATCCCCCACGCGAAATCTTTGCTCATCCTCTGAGTGCTAGCAATGATCCTGAATGATGCCAGCCAGATCTGTTGCGCTACAGGGCAGCCCCATAGATAGTGCGGAATCATCTCCAAAACACCCTCGACACAACCAGTGCATTTGCCATCTATATGCATCTGTTCTAGCCAGGGGCAGGCCCCCATGCGTCAGCAGCTAGAAGAAGTATGAAATCTTCCACGGGCACAAACTCATGCAAAGGCAGGGCAAAAAGCGGCCTATGACCTCTCTCGGGACATCCTGCTCTACCCAATGGCACTCCCTTGTGGGGGACCATGCTGCTGCCTCAAGCTGAAGACGACGTCCGACGCGGTAGAGTACGAGAAGAACGATACCTCCTCTAGCCGTCCGAGTGTCCTATGCGGGAAGGCCAAAACCACTCCCCTGGATCCCCACTGAATGTCACATAAGGTCTGCCCTCCCAGATCCAAAGCGCCACACTACTCCCCCCGGGGTCGATAAGACTATGGAGGGATCGATGTACCACTGCCTGCCTGCAATCCTGATCCTTTGCCACTCTAGGTTCTCTAGATCCACCTTTGTCTTCGACTCCGCCTGCAGTGAACCTCCCGGTCCTACCCGATAGATTTGAGACTAGGGGAAGTCAAGTGACTCCTGGAAGAAGCGTATCCGCCGGAGCAGTACCCCAGTCCGCGAGAATTGTCCTGACCAGCAATGGGGGGTCCAAGGGCTTCGTAATCCCTCCCACCAAGAGTCCGGGATCGCCTCCTTAATCTCCTGCATCCTGATGCCTGCTCCTTGGAGATAGGAGAGAGCCTGTATGCGGGCCTCTACCTCCCTAGGAAGGCATCTCCATGTCCCAAAGGATCTAGCCGGTCTATTGTCCCACTGTGCCCAATCGATATCAGCCCGTTGCTCGAGCATGCATCCCTTCGAGTCTCTTACCTCCAGGTGCCAAATGTGCATCTGTCTCTCAAACTCCTCTCTACAGGACGGCCTAGCCCGAATGAGTCCTCTTGACAATCTTTGCCACACTCTGTAGAGGCTTTGCATCAACAGAGAGCCCTTCCCTGTCAACGGAGCCTCGGAGAAGATCCACCTGTAGGACTGCTGCCACTGTCTGCCATTGCGAGGCCTGTTCCCAAGAAGCCCCCGCTGGAGTAGGAGCTTCCAGGGTTTCACCCCTGGGGTGAGGCCTCTCACTACCAGCTTGCCCAAGAGGGCTCTGCTTTGCATTTCTAGATCAATAATGCCAACTCCACCCTGAGCTTGGGGCAAAATCATTTTCTACTAGCCACCCTGGCCCTAGTGTTGTGTGTGCCATCCAATGCAGACCATAGAAAATTCTGCACCAAGCGTCGTAACTGCGCCATGCAGCCTCGGTGAAAGTACCAACAAGAAGCAATGTACCAGGGTGTGGCAAGGAGTACCTGGTTCACCACTAGTGCTCGTCCTGCAAGTGAGAGTTTAGTAGAGCTCTAGTACAAGAGCTTCTGCCAAACACTCTCCACCAGCACCGGGCTGAACTCCTGCTCTGCCGTGATGTCAATGCCTAGATGAGAGCCAGGTATCTGGCCATCTCTCCTTTCGGAATCCACCGAAAGCCAAAATCTGTTCCCAAACCTGGAACATCCTGGCTCACCTCCGTGCCTGTGCAGAAGCCAACCGATTTGGTCCAACTTATATGAGCTCCGGAGGCTCGCAATAAATGGATAGTGCCCCTCTGACCCTCTCTAGGCTAGCAGTAGAGCCATCAACATAGAGCGCAGTATCTGCAAACTCCGAATCTAGGAGCTCCTCCTCCTGCTGGATTGGCAGCCGCATCCCTTGAAGGCCTAGTGCCTAAGAACACAGAAAATAGCCCAGGGCTTCCGCCACAAAAAGGAAAAGGTAAGGAGCCAAAGGACATCCATGTCTCACTGAACAGGAGAGTGGAAAGATCTTGCCTGTATGGCCCCCGATGATCACTTGGCTGGAGCTGCCTGCATAAAGAGCCGAAACCCTTCTGATCCATCTCTCTAAAAAGCCAAGTCTCTGCATAGTCCCCTCCAAGAAGGACCACTCAACTTTGTCATACACCACCTCAAAATTGAGAAGAAGGATAGTGAGAGGCTGTGCCTCCTCCTTGGCCCAGTAAACTGCCTCCCAGAAGGTGAAGATGTTATCCAGGATGCTGCGCTCCTGGGGACAAAACCGGTCTACATCTCATGAATGATGTCTGGAAGGTGGGGTCTGATAGAGGTGTGGACTCATGGATTGTGGGGGGAGACTTCAATAACCTTGAGTTCATGGAGGATAAGCAGGGAGGAGCCTCTTACACAGAGATGCCAACAGGAGAGAGTATTACTTGGGAGCAGTTCATTTTTATGATCGGTGGCAGGGGTCTTTGGCGCTAGCCAGATTTTATCAGGCTTCTAGACAGCCTGTGATTTTTCTTTGGCCAGAGACAGCATGATGGGCTACTAGAGCGTCAGGACAGATTCTATATAGGGGACTGGGCTTTACTCCGGGGCAACTCCACCGGCATGCTAGCAGGTACCATGATGTCAGACCACTTGCCAGCAGTTCTTCATGTGGAGCAGTCCCATCGTGGACTTCCCCAAAAGGGGGTCCGCATACTAGACAGTCTCTTACAGGAGGAGGACGTCCAGTGGGCGATGGTTGAGATCTGGAGTTAGCCCGTGGACCACCCCATCGAGGGGTGGGCGACATGGGTGGTTGAGCAGATTCAGCGGAGCAGTCTTCAAGAGCTACAGGACCAGGCATTGAGATGGTGAGCTACTCTTCAGGAGCAGGAGCGGGCTTTGTGCCGAGATCTTACGTCCATCGAGAGGCTCTGGGAGCAAGACCCAGGGTCCCAATGGCTCAGGGACCACCTAGAGTGCACACGCTCGGAGCTACAGGGCTTGGAGGTCCGCAGAGCAGAGTTCTCTTATCACTCCTCTAGGGCCAGATGGGTCCTGCAGGGAGACAGAGGATGACCAGAAAACTCTTCCATACCACAGGACCACGGTCAGCAGGGATCCAGCTACAGCGTCTTAGATACTCCCAAGGGTAGATGCACTTAGACCCCCAGGAGATCCTTAAGATGACTACATCCTTTTATCACTAGCTTTTTCAGTCAGAGGAGGCCTTGGCCACCACTCTTCTGGCTAGAGAGGCAGTTTGGGAGCAAGTCCCCACAGTTGTTTCACAGAGCCTTAGCAGACGCCTAGAGGAGCCCTTCATGGATGAGGAGTTGTGGGAGGCCCTATAGACTCTTCCAGCCTAGAAATGCCCAAGGGAGGATGGATTGACCCCAGCCTTTTTCGTTGCTTCTGGGAACACATCTCCACCCTACTCCGGTTAGCGTGCCAGAAGATCTTTGACTCAGGATCCCTTCCTCACAGAGGTTGGATATGCCTGATTTCGAAGGGGGGAGATAGACTTGATATCCAATAGTGGAGACCGATCACTCTTCAAGACACAACTTACAAGATCCTGGCTAAGATCTTGAGTTTGGGCCTCAAAGGCAATCTGTGAGCCGCCTCCAGAAAGTCGGGCGGTGTTGCCTGCAAGCAGGTACATATTTATTCAGAATACCACAATCCGGGCCTCTCTTGCCTGAACGCCATCCAAACTGCATGGCCTGAAATGAGCTCTCCCCGTGCAAAAACCTCCGGGGCCAGCGCTTGAGATACTGAAATGCATACCCTGCCACTCCTACCAATAGCTGGGGACCAGATCTCCCGGCCCCTCTCAGGGAGGTGGTGGTGGTGGTGGCGTGCTATGTCTCTTGCTGAGAACATGTGCTCCTGAATCAAGAGAAAATCTACTGGCCTGCCTACCAGAGTCCGCTGCAATTCGTGTCGTAGAATCAAGTACTGTGACTAGCTACGCACACGGTCATTTAGCCCATGCACATTCCAACTCGCCACCATCAAACCCATGGAGATGTGCCTCTAGGAAGCCGTATTTCAGCGACTTTGCCGAGGGTTTAGAGGGCAAATAATATATGTCTGTGCACCGATGAACCAGCATCGTCACTGGCTCAATCCTCACCCTTCGATCCCAATACTGCATGAAAGAAACATCTACATTAGAAAGTTTGGCGCACTGCTGCAACGTCCAATAGTGAAACTATGTGAAAACCATCTCTGGTGCCAAACGGATCATAGCTACGTCCAAACCTGACCCAGGCTTAACTGGAGAGAAGCCCAGTTGAAAATATGTGGAGCTACCATGGGCCAACCAAAGATCCATACCCTAAGGTCCCATCCACTTGTCCATCATCTAGTATACCTGATGCTCATCATCACGTCGAAAAGCTCTGGAGTCCACTTCTCCATCCCTGCTTACGCGAAATGAAGGATCCAAATTGGATCAATGCGGGAACCCACTGTGCTGATGCCCCCTTTTTGGGGCTGCAGGATCAGAATGGTCAACTCCAGGGGAATAGGATACATATCTAGGATCTCCAAATAATTCCATGGTCCCAGTAATCTCCCTCGGTAGGGGCCGGCCCGCTCGCATGTGGGGGTCTGAGGGCTTAGTCTCAAGAACCCCTCTCCCCGAGTGTATGAGAAGAGGTTGTATACTATGTGCCCAAAGCATTGCCCTACAACCGGGGAGAGGGTGTGGGAAATTTAGCCTTCCCCTTACTCACAGAAGAGGAGGCCCCCCCACCAGGCCTGACGGGGTGTCTGAGGAGGAGGCCCCAGGTGAGGCTACTATTGTCCGTGGGGAGGGAGAGGGGGCTGACGGGGGGGGAGGTAATGAGGGTAACCACCGTAGGAGGGACAGGCGGAGGAGGCTGATGAGGGGAAGGTGTAGAAGGTGTTGGTGGAGAGGGGGCAGGTGGATCCAAGGGGGGTGGGGAAGGCGGTTGGGTGGGGTTAGTTGCCGCTATCTCCGCAAAAGGCGTAGTACTTGCGGTCTTTGCAGCTCCCTCTTTGGTCTCTGAGGGGGGGGGGGGCTAGGGCATTGGTGCTCTGGGGGTCTCTGATGCCCACTCTTGGTACTGTTGTCGGTCCCATGGGCAAGCGAGGCGTCTCTCCTCCAGAGGGGCCTGAAGAATGTCCGGAAGTCGAAGGCTCTATCTCGAGGTCTCTAGATACACCTATCTGCAGGCCACCGGCCTAATCCCTTTGTACCTGTGCCTTTGCATGTGCTCTCCTCTTGCGGTTGGCTCGTTGCCGTTGATTCTTTATGGCCCATTTGCTCCGCTTCCTTTGGTTCACCTTCCTTCTAAGGGCTCCATCCAAGGGGTCTAGGATCTCCATCTGCTGTTGTTGCAACTGTTGTTGTGCCTGCCTTAGTGGACTCCGAGCCCCACCCTCTCTTGTGTCGCTATGCTGTCCTTGTGTCTCCTATGAGGACGGATGTGCCCTGCTCAGGCCTCTTGTACAGTCTTTGTCTAGGTATCCTTTCTGCTTGCACCTCAAACACAGTCTTGGTAGACCAGAGACCTTCACACGCTTGCAAAGCGTACCTCCCTCCAAGGTCTCTAGAAGGATCACCTCTAGGAGTGTGTCCGGGCTCTCTATCACCATCCTGAGTCAAGGGACTCCGTCATCTGTCACCAGTATTGCCTCTAACTCTAATGGGTACTCTAAAATTGTGTCAAAGGCCCGCCCTATGGAAGGGAGGATGGACCTATACTCCCTTGGAAGCCCCAGGAAGCAGAGCGTCACAGGAAGACGGGGGACATGGTGAGTCGGGTCCATGTCCTTCACCGTGAATCCATGGTACCAAGGGATGAGATACACCAAGTGAGAGCCCAGGAGGATAGGGTTCCTCTCCACAAGAGCCAGAGCAGTATCCGGGGAGCCAAGCTGGAGGAGGAAACATCGCGTCCATAGATAGTTACCTCCTGGATGTGGTCACCATCTAGTGTCAGGCTGGCCTAGATCCAGTCCGGATCTGTCTCCTCAAAGGAGTGAGGCCAACTGTTCTACCTACCACTACCCTGTCCTGAAGAAGATTCACTGCTTGTTGTACATGTTACTTATGCGACAGTGAAAGAAGCACTTTGACAGCTGTGGGGATCGAGGGTGCTGCAATTAAAGAACCGTCTCAATGGGATAAGCAATAAACTTCACCTCCCATTGAAGGCGGGAACTAGGAAGGAGAGGGTGAAAGGAGGGGGCAAGATCACCTGTGAGGAAAGGAAGGAGAGAAAAAGCTCATGAAGAAAAGCCCGTCAAGAACGCCACAATTGCATCACCGCCCAGAAAGGGCTTCTAACTGAACCTTGGAAAGGGGAAGCTTGAAGGTGATTCAGTTGAGAAAGAATGAATGGGAGCCCAACCGAGGTGCTTGTACACACAAGCTCACAATCAAGGATGGGAAAGGAATATTCAAAGGAGCTGCTGATCCCCTTGAGGCTCTTCCTTCAATAACTGAGCTGAGCTTGATGGGACTGGCAAAGTAATCAAAAGGATTGCTGGCTGGATGCTTCTTGCCAGTCCCGAAGAACTGAGTAAGATGCACAAAGAAGGAATACCGCTCAGTACAACAAGGAGATTGCGGGCTGATTGAAGGATGGTGAGAATGGCACGGTTGCAGCTAAACTGGAGCAGGTCACGAACAAACAATTGGCTGGAGCATTGCGCTGAGCCGACTAACATGGAGCAGTGGCCGTCACGTGTCTACTGTCCATGAGCTGCGTTGAGTACTAGGGTACCATGCCACAGACCATGAGCTATGGCACCAAATAGTCACACATCGAACAGCAGCGAAGAGTCACGCTCGGACGAGGGGGCTAGAAGTGGAGGAGGGGTTTCAACTTCCAAACAAAAAAGAAAGGGGACTAAAGGGCATCCCTGACGGACTGATCTAGAGATCCGAAACTTGTCTCCCCTGACTCCTCCAATAAGTACCTGGCTGTGGGCTGATCTATAGAGAGCAGATACCCCTCTACAAGCATCTGTGAATCCGAAATGAAGAAGAGTTCCCTCGAGAAAGCTCCAACCTACCATGTCATAAGCTTTCTCAAAGTCCATAAGTAAAATGGCCAGCCTTGTGCCACTGTGCATGGCCCACTCAAAAGCCTCCCAAAATGAGAAGATGTTATCAAATATGCTTTTGCCATTTACAAAGCCCGTCTGCGAATCATGAATGAGGTCTGGAAGAATGGGCTGCAAACGAAGGTAAACTTGAAATCTCAATCCTCTGACGTAGCTCACCCCCCTTGAGAGTCCAGGATTTTCTTGGATGATGGCCTCACACAAATGACAAGGTTGTTTTTTTGGATGCCACACGACAGACGCTCACTTCTTTCAGGACAGCCTTGGATTTGTAGAGGGGGGGGGGGGGGCTGTGGCGTAGGAGAGAGGAGAGGGGAAGGGAGGGGGGTAAAGGGGGAGAGGGGGGGCTGTGGCGTAGAAGAGGAGAGGGGGGGACAGGTGGTGGGTAAAGGGGGAGAGGGGGGGGGCTGTTGTGCAGGAGAGGAGGAGGGGGGGGGGGGAGAGTGGTGGGTAAAGGGGGAGAGGGGGGCTGGTGTGCGGGAGAGGGGGAGGGGGGGAAGGGTGATGGTAAAGGGGGAAGAGGGGGGGGGCTGTTGTGCAGGAGAGGAGGAGGAGGGGAAGAGTGGTGGGTAAAGGGGGAGAGGGGGGGCTGGTGTGCAGGAGAGGAGGAGGGGGGGAAGGGTGGTGGTAAAGGGGGAAGAGGGGGGGGCTGTTGTGCAGGAGAGGAGGAGGGGGGGGGAGAGTGGTGGGTAAAGGGGGAGAGGGGGAGGGCTGGTGTGCAGGAGAGGAGGAGGGGGGGAAGGGTGGTGGTAAAGGGGGAGAGGGGTGCAGGAGAGGAGGAGGGGGGGAAGGGTGGTGGTAAAGGGGGAGAGGGGGGGGGCTGTTGTGGAAAGAGAAAGTGTTTGTAAGAGAGAGGTAGGAGTTGGACAGAGGGTGGAAAGAGAAGGTGTTTGTAAGAGAGAGGTAGGGAGTTGGACAGAGGGTGGAAAGAGAAGGTTTTTGTAAGAGAGAGGTAGGAGTTGGACATAGGGTGGAAAGAGAAGGTTTTTGTAAGAGAGAGGTAGGAGTTGGACATAGGGTGGAAAGAGAAGGTTTTTGTAAGAGAGAGGTAGGAGTTGGAGAGAAGGTAGAAGGAGAAGGAGTTTGTAAAACAGGATGAAAAGGGGAGGCCGTAGTTAGAGAGAGAAAGTAACACAGAGTGAAAAAGGGAGGCCGCATTTTAAGGGTGGTCATTTAGAGAGAGATAGTGGCACGGGATGAAAAAAGGTGGTCACACTTAGAGAGAGAAAGTGGCTCGGGGTGAAAAATGGAGGGCTCATTTAGAGAGAGAAAGTGACACTCGGGTGGAAAGAGAAGGACCCATTTAGAGAGAAAAATTGGCACCAAGGGGAGAGAGGAGGAGCCATGTAGAGAGAGAAAGTGGCACTAGGGGCAGAGAGGAGGACCCTTGTAGAAAGAGAAAGTGGCCCTCACTCAGAGGGAGAAGATGTCACCAGGAAGGAGAAGGATTAGGAGGGTGTTTTCTCATTGATCATGGTACCTCTTGATGCGTGACCCATTCACCGGGGCAGGTAGAAGTCTGCCTTCTAAAGTGGCCAAGTAGACTCCGCCACTTGGGATAAGCTTGGCAATGAGAAATGGACCTGTCCAACCACTCACAAACTTAGGTTTGTGTTTGAGAAACTTACTGGAATACAAGAGTACTAAATCTCCGACTTTGAAATTCCTTTTTCTGAGGTTCCGGTCATGCCAAGCTTTTTGTCGCTTCTGCCAAACTTCTTGAGCGTCACGTCGATGCTCTGCCAGTGCTTCCAAATCCCACAAGCGTTCCATTGTGCAGGCTTCAAGGTTGTCATTTTTTTCTGGAAGAATCCTGTGAGTGTCAAGATGAAATTCATAAGGCATAACGGCCTCCAGTCCATAGACCAGCTCGAAGGGTGAATACCCAGTACTCGCCTTGTAAGCCGTTCGATAGGCGAATAAAGCAGCTGGAAGTACGTCGTCCCAATCGGCTAGAGAATTTAGGCAAAGTCGATGCACGATCCCGCGCATTGTGCGATTTGAGCTCTCAGCTAGACCATTGGCACGTGGGTAATAGGGAGATGAAAATTTGTGAACTATTTGAAGCAGGTGAACTAGTGCAGCAATGGTGTCATTTAGGAAGTGAGACCCTCTATCACTTATCAACTCAACAGACAACCAAACCGAGAGATGATCTGGTCATATAGAAATGTGGCTACTACCTGGGCTGTACAGTTCTTGACTGCCTTGGCTTCAACCCATTTCGTTCCATAGTCGGTGGCAAGCAGAGCATACTTGTTCCCTCGGCGTGTGGCAGGAGAGATGGGTCCAATGAAATCCAATCCCCAGCGATAGAAAGGAGGCACCGGAGTGAATGGTTTGAGAGGGAGGTACTCACACCTCGTAGGCTTGGGGCCCACTCGTTGACATGAATCACATCTGGCCACATGAATATGGCAGTCGCGGAAGAGCTTGGGCCACCAGAACCCTGCTCGCATGATCTTACGAGCAGTAGCATCTGAGGCCATATGCCCTCCACCTATGCCAGCATGTGCCTCTTTAAGAATGGATTGTGTCTCATGTGGAAGCACACACCGTCTCAAGATCTGATCCTTCCCAAGCTTGTACAATTGACCTGCAATCAACTTAAAAGGAGCAGCTTGAAGGATCTGTTTGCGTTTCTCTGTTGGAGTTAATCCTGGAGGAAAGCCACCTGTAGACAAGAGGTGTACGATGTTGGCATACCATGGTGGGAAGCAGTCCACCGCAAATAGGCATTCATCAGGTAGTTCTGTTATTCCGAACAAGCCCGCATCGGGTAAGTCATCGGTGATACCACTGGCTGGTTCCCCGGAATGTAACCTAGACAAGTGGTCTGCAGGTTGATGCAGTCTCCCAGCCCTCACCACAATGTCGAATTCAAATTCTTGAAAGAGAAGAATCCATCTGCTTATCCGGCCACCAAGAGTAGGCTTATTCAATAAATACTTAAGAGCTTGATGATCAGTGATGATCACAAACTTGTTGCCCAAGAGGTAGTGACGATACTTGGTCATGGCATAAACCATGCCGAGGCCCTCCCTTTCTGTGGTACTGTAATTGCGTTTTGCTCCATTGAGTTGTCGACTCGCGAAGTAGATGGGCAAATCAATCTTAGTATCCTGGTTAGGTTGAGCCAGTATAGCACCTACTGCCCACCCACTAGCATCCACATGGACATGAAAAATTACATCCCAATCAGGCTGCCTCAGGATGGGGGCCTTCACGAGGCGATGCTTCAGATCATCAAAGGCTAGTTGTTGTGGGGTGGCCCAGACAAACGATCGGTCTTGATGTAGGAGTTCTATCAGTGCAATAGCAATGTCGGCATAGAAACGTATGAACCTTCGGTAATATCCTACATGCCCTAAGAAGGACTTCACCTCTTTGGGTGTACGAGGGATGGGCAATGAGATGATCACCTCTACCTTTGCGGGATCCGTGGTCATGCCCTCAGCAGAAACAATATGACCAAGGAGAACACCTCAGAGTGCAAGAAAGAAACATTTGTCAGGGTTCAAACACAAGCGCACTTCTCTGTACTTATCAAAGACCCATCTCAACTTATATAGATGATCATTTTGTATGGCCGGATCAAGATGGGAGGCCGATTTACCATTAAAAACAGAGAAGTCATCTAGAAATACCTCAAGAAACTTGCCGATATTCTCTTGAAAGAGTTTGGTTACAAGTCGTTGAAAGGTTGCCGGGGCATTACATAGTCCAAAGGGCATCATTCGGTAGGCGTATGTTCCCCATTGAGTGACAAAGGTAGTCTTGGGCTGATCCTGTTCTTTCACTCGAACTTGGTTGTACCCACTATATCCATCCATGAATGAGTATAAAGCATGTCCTGCCACTGTCTCCAACACTCTATCTGTGAAGGGAAGAGGGAACCTATCACGTCGTGTTGCAGCATTCAAACTCCGATAGTCAACACATATTCTAAGTTTGCCGGTCTCTCTTTTGGGTACAATGACAATTCCACTGACCCAATCGGAGTAATCCACTGGGTAGATTAATTCTGCTTGCTCCATTTTCTGTATATCTGTTTGGACTGCCTTGCCGTAGTTGGGATTCATGCGGTATGGACCTTTAATCACAGGGTCTGCATGGGGATATAAGTCGATGCTATGCTCCATGAAATCAGCGGGCACCCCCTTCAGATCCTTGTAGGACCAAGCAAAGACATCCACAAATTCTTTAAAAAGGTCGGTGACTGCAGCTAGAAGATAGTCATGTTCCCATACCCAAGTGGCTAACTTCAAATGTCTGGGTTGGTCCTCACTTCCAATGTTGAGATACCGCCAGTTCCGTGCCTCATCAACAGGGGCAATGCATTGGGATGTTGAGGTACTTGGTTCACCCATTCTCAGTCCTGTATGTGCTGGAGTATCTTCAAGGGGAAAGTCCCCCTCCACTTCTCTCAACCAAGATGAGGGGTAAGTAACTGGGGGGTTCTCAGGCATTGACTGAGATGTAGAATCAGTAGATGTTGCAGATGTTGTGTGCCTTCGATGCCTCAATGACTGTTTTAGCATGCCCCGGTAAGGTAAGCCTTCCACCTCATAAGTGGTTTCCGGAAGGTCTTGAATTGAAGGGTGGTCGGCTTCTGATAAGAAAAGGTCAAGCAAAGTGAGATCGGCCATGTCCTCATCTCTGTATCCGGTATGCACCCTGGGTCCGCCCAAGACCTTAAGCTGTCGGTGGTGATTCTCCTCAAGTTCAGCAATGTCTATGCCACTTTCGTCTAAATCACTATCATCATCAATCTCGTCTTCATTAGTGTTCCTATTTTCTCTATCACCACCATTGCACTTAGCAGCACCATGGTTGTACACCGTAGTACCATGGTTGTGCACCGTAATACCATGATTGTTCTCTGAAGTACCATTGGTGGGTTGTGCCCTACTAGCCTCGTCCTTAGTAGATCCTTCATTGTATCCTATAGTATTGTCAGCATCATTTTGACCAATGTCCTCCATGTCGGCCACTGGACGATCCTCAATGTTTACTACAGTACCATCATTGTCCGCAGTACGATCTGTGGTGTCCACTGTAGTACCCCTAGTGACCATTCTCTTATACATGTGTGGACTATTGCAAAGTCCAAAGGGCATCCTTTCGTAAACTAGTTCAGCCAGACCCTGTCGTTCTGGGTGGATTTCTGATACTGCAAGTAGCTGTTCTTCTTGATCTTCTTGTTGGCATAGTTCCACCATGTTGACCGCTAATGAGCCCAGGGCTCCCATCCAATCCAAAATGACAGCCTCCTCATCTTCTTGATCAGCCCGATCCAACAAGTAGGTCAAACTTTCAAATCCTTCTAGGGTTGTCTCCTCATTGATACCTTGGTCACCACCCCTGGGCCAGTCCCCATAGGCCCAATGCTCCTCTTCGACTCCGGCTTGTTCTTCAAAATCCTCCTCTCCTAGTTCTATTGGTATGTGCCTTGCCTGCCCTGCAATCGAACTTCATCAGTTGACCAATCCTGAATGGCTTTTGAAGACTGCAACCATGGCCGACCAAGAAGTAGAGGGTAAGTTTGTTCATTTTCGGTCATATCAAGGACAACAAAATTGGAGAGAAAAGTTACTCCGCCAATCTTCATGTGAACACCTTTGACTGCACCCATTGGTTTTACTCTGCGTTGATCAGCCATGCGTACCTGAAAGTGAACATCACTTGTCAACTTCAACCCTAGTTTTTGGAGTGTACCTTTTGGCATAATGTTCACAGCCGCCCCACCATCGAGGAAGACGTCCTTCAGCTCCACTCCATGGATCTCCACGGTGAGCTTGGGACTTTGTTCACAAGTGAGGGCAGCGTAGGCAGAGAAGTGGTCCGGTGTAGACCCATGCTGAGCCGGTAATGTCTCTGGTGGTGGCCCACTCGGAGTAGATCCCTTGTGTCGACCTCCTGGGAGGCGATTCAGAAATGTAATAGTCTGATGCTTGATTTGGGGGGACAATAGGCAAAGTTGTCGTAGAGTGAGGTTGGGTTTGAAACTCATAAGATCTTCAAACAAGGAGTAGTGGTGGACACTAGCATTAGCCTTTTGTAACTTCATCCTCCTAGCCTCTGGTCGAGGGTCGAAGCTTACACGAGGATGTGGATGTAGGTCTGAACTGTGAGTCATTGTCTCCAGTGGTTTCTCTTCCATTACTCCTTTCCCTTTTTCCTGGGCAGAACTAGATCTTGTCCCCATAGCCTCTTCTCTGTTGAGTGCTGTTGAGGACAAAGTGGGAGGACCTACTCGTGCTTCCTTATCCCGGTACTGTCCGAGGGTTGTCACTTCTGTTGCAAACCTCACAGTTCTGGACTTGCGGGATGGAAGCTGAGGTGTGCTACCTTCATCTTCAGAACTTGTTTGAAGATCTCTCGTGACACCCTTTACTACCTCCTGATACCTCAAAGGCATAGAGTGATCCCCCGAGGATGAGGCACTCCCAGAGTTAATGGTTGACCTTAATGGTTGTGGGCCCTTTCGAGTTTGTTTCTGAATCACTATCAGAAGCCAGCATGGGTGGTCTATTCCTGGGCGTACTGTGTACCTTGGAGGAGGAGAATGACCTCGGTGGGAGAACACTTGTCGAACTCATTGGTGCTGAGGTCTCCGGTGCTGAGTCACCCTTACATTTGTCACCCTTTGTATGTGACCGTGTCACAGCGCCCAACACTGTGCCAATCAAATGGGGATTGTTGCCCTCCCCCGCCACTACTACATCAATCATATTCACTTGGGATGCGGGTTCCACTCTTCTATTGGGACAATCTCTGGTGTAGTGGTCATTTGTGTTGCACTGTGTACAAGAGGGTCCCCCGAACGGCTGTGTACAATCATCTTGGTAGTGGCCGTACTCGCCACATCTGTAACACATGATGGGTCTTCTAAAGTTTGTACCCCTGCCTGCAACTCCACGTCCACCTCTGAAACCACCCCTTCGACCGCATTGATAAGAGGGTCCATAGCCACCTCCTGACATAGGTGGTTGGTACGGGGCATAGTATGGCTGAGGATAGAAATAAGGGGAACCAATTGAATTGGGGGCAGGAGCTTGGAGCAAAGGGGGAGTCGGAAGCAATGGAGGTGGCATGACAGGAGGAGAAGGTGGCTCAGATGCTCGTGCAAGAGGGGGAGCAGGAGATACTTCTGCTGGACCAGAAGTTATGGTGGGTACCGTTCTGTTGACTGCAGCAACCAGAGGTTCCCCCGAGGTATACTCTGGAAGAAGCTTCCTTAATCCTTTGAGGTACCTACACTCAGAGGCATCATGTCCATGGATCTCACAAAATGTACAAAATGAGGTAGAAGTAGGTACCTTTCGCTTGGAGGGGCACTCCCAGTAACCATGGTTAGAACCCTTGCATTCGGTGCACCAAAGGCCACTTCGAATTTGGGCCTCAAAGGACGATTGGCCATCCACCTTTATTCTATCTTTCAGGCCTTCTTTGATTTCTTCTAACTCCTTCTTGAGTTGCTGCCATGCGGATGATCCCTCCTCTCTTGGGAGTTGGTTGGTCGTATTCGTTGATGAGGCAAAGCTTAACTGTGACCGTTCCATCTTGACAGCTTCTTTTAGGAAGTCTTGAAGTGAGGCATGTTCAGGGAGTTTATCCACCAACCTTATAGCAATGGAAGGGGGTAATGCTTTCAAAAACCATCCCTTCATAACAACATCATTAGGTGGCACAGACATCTTTGCCGCCAAGACCCTCATCCTTGTGTACATCTCAGAGATGCTTTCTCCAGGCTTCATGGTGTCAGTGGACAACTCTTGGACAATCATGTGTTCGAATTTTTCCAACTTGAAAGTGCGTAAGAATTCCTCCCTTAGGTCTGTCCACGTCTGGAAGTGGTCCGGAGGAAATTGACTGTACCATACATCCGCTGCATCCTCCAATGACGAAGGAAAGATGTGAAGGAACGCATGCTCATTCTCCACACCTTTAGCTTTACATGCTGTGAGGAACTTCCTCACATGAGCTTCCGCATCCTCATGGAGGTGGCCTTTGAACTTTTGTGTCTTCACGTGGACCTTGTTGAGTAGCTCAAGAAGTCTAGCTCTGTCTGGGGGACTGAGAACGGCCATCCCCACCCGAGAGGTTGGAGAAGATGCAAGAGTTGGAGGGAGTCCCGATGGGGCTGTAATGAGTGTTGGTGTTCCCAAGAAGGAGACCACCCCGACAACTCCTCCTGTGGAGGACCACAATGGGGAAGTCACTACTGATGTAGTCATAGAGGGAGTGTACCCAGATGGTAGCGCGTAAGTGGGGGGTCTCGGTGTTGCAGAGGGAAAGGGTGAGAACATGGAAGATGTGGGGGTGAAAGAGGATGGGAGAGCATTTGGGAAAGAGAGGGACGGAGCTGAAGTCATGGATGAGTAGGCAGAAGGGAAGGAAGGAGGTGGTGGAAAAGGCAACACCGGTGTGGATGGAAAGGGAGATGAAACCATCGTGGCAGGTAAAGGCATGGCCGGAGCAAAAGTACCCCCCAATGGAATAGATGTAGAAGAAGGATTAGCTAGGAGCCCGTAGGAGCCCGGAGCTATGCATAACAGATGAGGTCGCAGCTTGTCCACAAGAGGTTGAGGCAGGAGCAGATGGAGTCACCACTCCGGTAGAAGAGGTGGTTGATGAAGACATCGTTGCAGGAAGAGATGAGGGGCTTCCTTGACCTTGATGAGTCCCTGAGGAGCCCTCGTCCTTAGTACCCTCTTCTTTCACCTATTCTCCGCTTTGCACTTCTTCCTCTCCGGAGTCCGGATCTGACCACCAGGGTCCCTGTTGATCCAAGTCAATGAGAGTGTCGATGAAGTTACTTGCTCTGGCTACTGCTCCAGTGGGCTCACTTTGTGCTCGAGTTGAGGGCTTCGCAAACTTACGTCGCACATAATGCTTCTTGTTCCTAGTTTGGTCTGCCGGAAGTCTTTTCTCCACTCTCCTCAAGTACCTCCTAGTTCTCTCACTAGCTCCTTCAAAGGTTTCAGAACTACTCGGCATAAGACTCTCTCTAGGACCCTAGATCACGACTTCTCTCGTGCTACTCAATACCAGCAGTGTCCCACCGTGATCGCCATAAACTGTTTGAGGGGAGGGGTTCCTATCCTTCCGGAGGTGTTACCGGAGGCCAAAGGCCACTGGCGTGAGAAGCATGAGTTGTGCAATGCTCTAATGCAATGGATCGTGCAGAGCGCACCGTGCAGTAGTGTGCGAGTGTCGTATGCTATACTGCAGTGAACGACGACGTACGAGTGCACTATGCTAAGTGACAATCACTGGTGAACTCCACAACATGAGCAAAATAAGAAAATTCTACACTGGTGAACAATCCCCATATCCGGAAGAGACAAGAGAGATGAGAAAGTGACCGAGTTGGCCAATGTACATATCACTGGACGTGTCCCCAGGTCACAAGTCGCAAGTCACAAGAATACACAAGTCGCAAATCACCAGAATACACAGGTCTATCCCCATAGTAGACAAAGGGTACACACAAGTCTCTCACATTCGCTCCTTGGCGAGCTCGTAGCTCAAGCCTCTATCTCTCCTCACTCTCCTCTCTTTCGCTTCCCTGCCGAATGCCGAATGCCTCCTTTTCTCTCTCCCTTCTCCTTCATCCTCATCCCCCGCCTTGGAGGGTCCCTTCTTCGCTGAGAATCTCCCCTCTTTCTTCCCATTGGTCATTCTCTTATCTCCTTAGCTGTTGAGGATAGCCGTTGCGCCGCTGGCTCTCTTGATGGCTTCGGCGACTTCCTGACTCCCTGACTCGCCAGCCTGATGGTATAAATTCTCCATGTGCAGGTGAGTTGGTTCACCGCACCACTGCACCACTGTATCACTGAACCGCTGTGTAATATAAATACTCCTGACTGCTCCATGTGCTAAGCTCACTCTCCATGTGCGCAGCTCTTGATGAGATCACTTTGGACACGGTACTCCTGGTTGACCTGTGTCGACCTGTGGTTGACCTGTGTCGACCTGTGGTTAACATGTGTCGACCTGTGGTTGACAGCCTCGGACAGTACTCCTGGATGAACCCGTGTGATCGCGTGGCTAACTTGTGTTGACACATGGTCAACATGTGGTCAACAGATGTCGTCATGTGGTCAACGCCTGTCGACAGGTGGTTGTGTGATAAGGTAACAGCTCTCCAAATGTGCCAAGAGGAAATGCTAGCCAAAATCTCCCAAGAGGTGTCCACTGAAGCATGAGATGATCCAATGGCTTTTGGATCAGTGGTGAGGACACTCCAGACTAGGGAGTTGATTTTTGTTTCACATGGATTGAGAGCGGTGTTTCTGTCAGGTATTTGGATGTGAGGTAGGTGTGGGCATGTGTCCTGGACAACAATTTTCTCCTGTGCTGGAGAGTATAAGGAGGAAACTCCTTTTCTAGAGTTCATCCAAACTAGACTTGGCATCTAGGGTTGTGGTGGTCAACGAGGTGTTATTGGCCACTACTTGGTTTGTTTGCTCATGCTGGTGGTGCTCCAGGGACAGTATAAGCCATCTCAAGAGGCCTATTAGAAACTTTTGTTGGAGTAGACTTGATGGGACAGCGAATGTCATAGCTAGGGCGGCTTGGGAGACCCTCATACTCCCCACTGGGGAAGGGGGTCTTAATATCGTCGACCCAGACTTGCAATGCAGTGCCCTGCTTTGTAAGATAGTGGTTAGAGATTTAATGCTTGGAAGGAGCCTTGGAAGGATTTTTCCATACGCAGCATATAGACATGCACTCCCCACCTCGGGAGGAGAGTGGATGGACAGCATTAGATGGATTTTTACTTCAGCCTCGCTTAGACCTCCCTTCTCTCCTCGTATGGCTGCCATTTTGAAAGCTTGGGATAGTTTTAGAAGTACACTTCGGAGAGTGCCACCCTCCTCTCGCGAAGAAATTGATAGGCAGCCCGTTATGTGGAATGAAAGCATACTTGATGAGCATGGCAGACCACTAGGCACTTGAGACTATATGCATTGGTTCAGATGGAAGAGAGGCCATGCATCCACTGTGGGATCTTGGAAAGCTTTCAGGAAGCTTCCAGAAATTGGAGAGTTTATTAGTTGGTCATCTCAGAGGGAGTGTAGAGAGGATTCAACAAATTGATGCAGCCATTCCAATGGAGTGGATGGATATAAATGATATGCCCCTTACGGATTCCACTTGGTTGGGCGCTTTCACTGGGACGGGTATTCTTATTCAGATTATTGCTTTGCGGGATGTACATGAGGATGCCTTGGTTTTTAATGTTTAGACTGGAGGGAGGCTACATATGTCTTCTGATGATATTCTTCAGGGGGTTCCCTTCCAGCCGGTCAGGATGTAGGTTTTATGGAGCAGGGCATATATTCACAGTGGTACCTAGATCTTGCTGAAGAGTGAGAGTGGATTGATGAAAGGCACCGAGAGAAGAGCATCCCCTTCTCTCGTTACACGGTTAGAAATGCGAGGAGATTTCAGCTTAGTTGTAGAGGTTGGAGGCCCTCTAGATCTCCTCATTGGGACAGCTTTCACATTTCTACAGATGTGCAGAAAAACTTCTGGAGGAGACTTTTAAAATCCCTCAGAAATAGAAAAATCATTCTCTTCTTTTGGCTTTCTATTCATGGAGGGATTGCGGTGAACCTGTGGAGGTCTAGGTTTGGGGCTAACCTTGCATGTCCTCGTTGCCATTTTGCGATTGAGACAGTTCAACATTATCTTTGGGGGTGCAGACAAGCAAGGACAATCTGGAAGGGTGTTGCGAGGATTTTATGTATTTTCCATACTTCACCCTTCTTCATGACTTAGGATTCAGTGGCTTGGCTTTCTCCTACGGGGCCTCATGTCTTTTTCGATGGACATGATTTAGATGGGGATTTTTTGGTTCGTCGACACTTAGTAGAGTCATGTTCCCTACAAGATGTTGCTTTTACTCCTTTTGGAGCTGCACATGATTCAGTAGACATATCATGGGATTCTGGCTAGTATTGCAGCTTGGCATATTTGGAGAGATGGATGTACAGAGGCATTGGATGGATCCTAGGTTCACCCCTCTCAGACATTGGCCAGTATTTGGAATGATACTATACATACCTTGATGGCCATCTGGGCGAGTATGCGGGGGTCATCGAGAGCAGCTTTTGTTAGGAGGAATACTTTCTTCAGAGTTTGGAGGGGATCTCCTTTCTTCTCTGATCTTGTCTCAGGGTTGACCTGGCATTTTCAGCCTCATCCTTGGTTATTTGCTAGCACTTTTTTAGCTTTGATTTCTCTCATGTTTTTATTGACATGATGTACTTTAGCATTGCGCTTGCTTTGCGGTTTTCATTCATACAATAAAAGGAAAAAACATTAGTGCAATAGAAAAGCAAGAAAAGGAAGCCTAACCAAGCTGGCCCTATTGGGATTAAGTTTGCTGCTCAAAGGATCTGTTTTGGCAACAAACTATGAGCCTTTCCTTTGAGGTGAGAGTTGGGAAGACTACCGTCTAAAATTGGAGCACTGTGTGGCATAGAGAGGTGCCTTGCTAAGAATAATTCTGCTAT
Organism: Dipteris shenzhenensis; assembly: GCF_047967505.1. Classification (NCBI taxonomy): domain Eukaryota; kingdom Viridiplantae; phylum Streptophyta; class Polypodiopsida; order Gleicheniales; family Dipteridaceae; genus Dipteris; species Dipteris shenzhenensis. The sequence goes on along the minus strand of NC_141600.1, from coordinate 58,448,290 downwards.
CCAGATTCCTTTACAGAGCAAATATCTTCACTTGCTGTGTGGAGAAAAAAAATGGCTTCAACTAATTGTGGCACATTGGAAACCTGTCCTTCTTTGGTGTATATGTAGAAAAGGGGTCGGGGCAGATTAAAGGAAGAGGATAGAGTTGGCAGAAGGGTGAGAGAGGAAGGGGGAGAAGGAGTGAGAAGGGAGGGAAGGTAGAGGGAGATGAAGAAAGAGAAAAGAGAGAAAGAAAGAAAGAAAGGTATATTAACGTCTCCAGAAGCCCTCGCGGGACCATGAGACAAAGCACACACATCAAAAGGGTAAACACCAAACATCAGTTATACATCGAGAGTCTCTTCGGAGTGCATATACCACTTCCAAAATTATTATAGATAAGATACATTATACTAGGTGAGATAGTCAGCGTGTATCACATCAGTTTAAGATTGAGAGTCCTTGGGTTTGGATTTAAAATCTTTGATAAGTGTTTTTCCATCTCTGTAGACAGCCGATTTCCCTTCTTTGCATGCGTCCTTCACTTTGTTCAATTCTATGGACTTCATCTTGAGCTGAATCGGTGTGAGCTCTTCTAATATCCATACCTTGGTGCCTCTCAACTTATTTGTTTGCATGAAAATCTTGATTCTTGCTTTCTTATCAATGAGTACCACTTAGCTTGTGTCCCAATAGGAGCCACAATGGTTATATCCTTTAAGTCACACTCAATCTGAGGGGTTGCTGCTATGATACTATCAATTTTCTCTGCTAGGCTCCCTTCATGCCAATCTTCAGGTAATCCTCCAATGCATAGAAATCGACCATTAGGTTGTTTGCACGCTGGGACATACACGTTCAGGATTCCAATCCTGAACTCTCCTAGCCTAACTCCCATCCAAACTGCCCATCCTGGGATAAGCTCGCCCTGATCGTAGACCTCTGGAGCCAAGGTTTGTGAGACCGAGATGCAGACCCCTTTGCTCCGTCCTACTGTAGGAGATCACTCCTCTGGACCTCATCCCCGGGAGAAGATGGTGACGTTGTCTAATGTCTGCTATTGAGAACATATGCTCCTGGATCAAAAGAATGTCCACTGTCTGCCCTACCACTGCCCTCTACAACTCCTGTCGGAGTATCAGGTATTGCGGTTGACTACGAGCACGGTCGTGGAGCTCGTGCACATTCTAACTCACTATGGTCCAGCTCATGAGGACGGGGGTGTAGAGAACAAGGCTCTCCAGTGAGTGGGTGCCTGTTCCAGAAAGACTGCCTTATGTGACTTTGCCGGGGGTTTGGAGGGTTAATAGTCTATGTCTGTGCGACGACGTACTAGGGTGGATACTGGCTCAATGCCGATCTTCCGTGCCCACTTCATCATGAAGGAGACTTCCACCCCAAACCACTCCGCACTTGTCGTCCCGTGTGGGGATAAGGCCAACAATGTGCCTCCCCAATGCCTAATCCTAAAGTTAGAACAGAGCTTTATGTACCTATTGTTTGTCCTTTGGGGAGACCAAGAGATCACCTTCAAAATCCCTATCCATTTGTCAAACAAAACCATCACTTACTAGCAAGAGAAAGAAGAGGGGAAAAAGGAAGGGGATGGAGGTGGGCCCACAAAATAAAAATAAAAACAAAGACAATTAAATAAACAAGAAAATGACAGCCATTGGCTTCTTGAAGCTGTTTGCACATTGAGCGGGCACAATGGAATGAGAACAACAATCAAAGGCAAGGACCTAAAAATAGGCAAAAATAGGAGGCTTCAATGTGGGTACCATTAGAGTAGTCAGTAACTTCGCCCACCTATTCTTGGGTTTCCACTTTGCGGCAGCAAGAGATGAGCAGTGGACTATAGATCTCTTTGACCTCATATTGAAGGTCTAGATGATGGAGATGGAGGAGTGGGTGGGACGGAGAGGTGGGGAACTGTGGCTAGCACATAGTTACAGTGCCACCTTATGATTGCTTTTGCTAATGAAAGAAGTGTTGCAATCATTTAGAGAGAGGAAGAAGCTTAGCCAAGTGACGCATTGGCCCCCAAAGTGATTGTAGTTTGGGATGGCAATGATCTATTTAGAGAGGAGCAAGAAGCTCAGCCACGTGTTGCACTGGTTGGGAGTCGTGACCTCTTTCCTGATGTCTTGAACCTCAAGGTGTGCCTAGAGCCAATGATACCCGTACAAGCTTCCAGGCATAGGAAGGCCTTGTTCTCCACCTTCCCATCGTTTCCATGAGTTGGATGCTAGTGAGTTGGAATGTGAACAGTTTCCACAATTAGACGCGTCAACAACCGCAACACTTGGTCTTACGGCTTCCTTCCTAGTGACTAACTATTAAATACTCCATAATAGTCTACTTGGGATATTCGATCCCACACATAATCTGGGAGAGACTTAACATCATTCCCATTCATCCTGTCCTTTGGACTTAGCTTAGCCTATTCTATGAGTGCCATTCCCACACCCTCATAGGAGGTTGTGAGAATGACATGGCCTTGCACAGCATGTGGTAGCATGACCATATCCTTGACAAGCATTACAAATTGCCCAACAAAACTATGATAATTTAAACTTGGACACTATCTATGTAGATGTCCAATTTCATTACATTTGTAACACCTCCTCGTGTCTTGAGCTCCAGGATGGAACTCCAATGTATACAAGGCCCAATCTGTGTGAACCTCCTTTAAAACTCCCTACGGGGGGGACGAGGGTGGGGGAGGATGTGGTGGAGGAAGGTTAGGAGGGGGGGAGGGCTGGAAGAAGGGGCATCAGCCATCAAGGCAACAGGAGCTCTGAAATCTTGCTATTGTGTAGGTACCTAAGTACCCTAGACCCCTGCCGTTGGGGGGCCTGTTGGCACGTCAAAGAAAATCTCATCCTCCAGAGTTTGGGAGCAGCCCCCTGGGGCACCCTACGACTACTTACCCTTCTAGGAAGCTTCCTTCCCATGCCACGGACTCTAGCTCGAAGTGACTGTGGTTCCTCAAAGTCTTCCTACTAGGCTTCTTGCACTCCACCTTGTTCCAAGTTCCCTCGGAAGGCTTAACCCAGGGAGTCTGGGACTCCATCCGCCAACCCGCTGCATGCTTGGCTCACTCATGGTGGCGAGCTGTGCTCTGCTCTTGGGGAGATGGAGAAGGTGCCCTTCCCAGATGCTTGAGGCCTTAAAGCCCTATCGATGCAAACATGTTCAAGATAAGATAGACACTTTCAGCCTTTTTCGATAGCCCTTGGATCAAATCGGCACCCTGCCCTACCATGCTTTCAAGGAGACCTTTGATTCAAGACTGCTGCCCTCTCTCATTTTTGGATAGGCCTCATTCCAAAGGAGGAGTTAGAGCTAACACTAGGATTGGTGACCAATCACCCACTTGGACATAGCCTACAAGATCTTGAGTCGGGGGCGCAACCCTCGAGGAGTACATTGTTCCTTCTACCATCTCCTAACCATCAAACGATCACCATGAGACCTCATCTAGTGTTGAAACTAGGATGTCCAGTGCTCACACCATGGCTTCTCCTCATAATGGGGGCCTTACAAAAGGGCACTATGGAACATTGATGGTTACATATGAGAGGTGGGCATTGCACATATACCAACACATGGGGTATACTATCTTCTTGAGGAGGGTCTCAATGCCATATTGTATATGAGGTGGATGACAATGTTAGAGGAGACAAGATGGGATAGCTTTTTGAGATTGGATACTATCTCAAAGCCTATTACCTTGCTTGTCACTACAATCTCAGAAGATTGGGATGCTTTGGTTAGAGCCCTCACTATGTTATACTATGCAACATCTAGCATGGCCTCCAATTAGAGTCTCCCACCTTACACAAGGATCCCATGGGAAACCACTCACCCTCAACATGTATTGTGATAGAGGATCACAATAATGGGGAGGTTGGGTCATTCAGCCACCACAGCCGCTAGAGGGGTTATGCACAATCTAGCTATGGCTATAGGAGGGCTACTCGCATCCAAATATGCACAATCTCACCTTTGGCTATGGGAGGGCTTCCATAGCCATGTTTGGTGATACATGATCACAATAGTGCGTATGTGGGCCATGAGCCACAGCCAGCTAGAGGGGTTATGTACAATCTCAGCTATGTCTATGGAGGGCTTCCCCCTAAAAAAGGTGCAGTGGGATCCTAGAGAATGGTCTTGGCTTGCCTAGAGAGTGGATTCCCTAGACAATGGTCTTGTCTTGACTAGATAGGAAAACCTAGATATGGATATTGGAGGGATTCCCCCTAAAAAAGGTGCATTGGGACCCTGGTGAGTGGTCTTGGCTTGACTAGGTAGGGCAATGTGTGCAGGACCATTCTCATGCACCACTTGTCACATTGCTGATGACTCCAACTAGCGGGTTCTACTCGGACCCCATTGTGTAAGCGGCATTGGCTTGAGTAAAAGATACCACGCATAGTTCTCTCCAAGTTCTGGTCATGACTTTGGACCAATCAGTGAACACGGAATTATCCTACTTGTTCTAGCTAGTGTTGCATGGAGGACTCCACATAGGTCCTTGGCTTAAGTAGATGACGAGGGATGACACATGTCACTGCTGCATGGTACGACTACGAGAGAGATATCACACCGTTATGGAGTTTCCCTTTAGCTTTGTAGTGTTGATCATCTCATGATTGTAATGCATAAGGTGAATGTTCACTTGGGGGATGATAGCTTGGATAATGGAGGGGGCACACATTCCAAATAGATGCGCAAGGCTGCTGCTGAAAGAAAGTATTTTTGGGAGAACGACATGCCACCTCTAGGTAGTTTTGCGATACAAAGAGAAAATTTGACCTATTGCTACCATTGTTAGTGTATATGTGGAAATCATATATGCCTTGCACTCAACCTAGGAGCAAGGTTCCAAGGGCTTCAAGAAGACTGTAGGGCATCATCAAACATATATTCAAGTCTTGGCCTACGGGTATGCTCTACATTCTCATGGATCAAGGGATCTATTGCTTTTATAGTCCACTGAATTTGTTGGTTGTAGACTCCAATGAATTGGTTGTTGGCACTTGTTCTTGGGCTCCCTAATCTTGTATCAACTATCAATCATAAGATAGAAGGTTTTTTTTGTTGGGACATTTGTGATCGAGGGCTTGCTCTAAGGTGCGTGTGTGCATCTAGTAGCAGTCACATGTTTGTGACATGGAATATTGGAAGTTGGCAACATGGCCTCTTCATGTCAGGCTACAAATTGTTCAATCGATTCTGGTAGCTTATAAGTTCTATTTGCCTCTCATGATGTTAAGCAAGACTGAATTGTCTTCTTTTATGTCCACTGTTTTGGAAACGTTTTCGTGGTTGAAACATGGCAGGAAGAGTTTGAGATTACTCTCATTACAGCATCTCTATTCACAAAAAATGCACTGGCGATTAAATATCCTTAACATTCAAGTGCATATCCTTGTTCACAAAGGAAAGATGATGCTGCATTTTCTACAAGATTCTCAACCTTGGGCTGCAATGATACGTCGTTTTTAATTACAGCTCAACACTCCTGCTTTTGGATGTTGGCAGCCTACACAATGGGATTTTATTTTGGGGTCAGTGGTGGAAGGCAAAATTAAAGGTTGCCCTTTTGTTTCTAGCATGATGCTGGATTAGAAGCATATCCTCTCTCATTTGGAATGGAATGGACGAGATTCTTTACGAGGCAACTCTCTCAGAGCAAAGAGTATACATTGGACTAGAGTTTTTGTCCCTCCGTTGCTAGTACACGAACCTCGCTGCTCGTATTTCCTCAGTTTAAAAGGCATCCATTCAGTGGCAGATGTTATTCAAGATGATGGGTTTCCTCTTTCTTTTCCATTGGCTGCTGCAAAATTTGACCTTGGTATGCATTACAGATCCATTTGGTGGAAAGTTATAGCTATGCTTTAGCTTTTTCAGCCCATTCCACCTTTGGAGCTTCAAGAACGTCTTAATGATTGGATTATTACCTCTCCAAGATCATTCTTGAAACCTTTATGGCTATCACATATTACTGTCTCTTCATTATATAAGATCCTTTTACCCCCACCATGGGTTTCTCATAAGCTCAATCAGCTTTGGTGAATGAATAACACAGCAAAGTGGAGGCACAAAAGATTGAGACAGATTTGGCATTCTAAAATGCCACTTCTTGTAGGCTCTAGAAAACCCTTAAGCCCCTTAGTTGCCACATCATGTTCTTCCCATTTCTCTCCTTGTTCATATTTTCTTCCCTCTTCCGTCCTGATTTTTGCTTAAGCTTGTTCTCCCTCGTTTCTACACCATTTACTCAGCCTTTTCAGCTATAGTTTCCCCTTGATAGGGCACACCTCTGGCGCAGAGGAATTAGAGAAATATCCTCTCTGCTGCCGGTGCCGACACTTACTCTACCTAGTGACCTCACGTCATCTCCCTGCTGGAGACAATTTCGCCCAGCCTTCCTAGCTGCTGCTGTTGGGCAACCATTTGAGGAAGATGCTGATGAATTTTGTGGATGAGGAGAAATCAACCAAAAACCAATCGGTCTTGCTTAAGCTGTCCTGGGTGACATTGCGCCATTTTGCGTTTGTCCTTGCTGGTGGCCCTGGGCTGGAATACAAGCTTCAATTTGGCTTCAAAAGCTCTCTCAAATTTGCTTCAAGGTGTTTGAATTGGGGTCTCCACTTTTTTCGACAGTTTTGGATAGTTTTGGTGATTTTATGCTTGATGCAAGCTTCAATTTGGCTTCAAAAGCTCTCTCAAATTTGCTTCAAGGTGTTTGAATTGGGGTCTCCACTTTTTTCGACTACAGTTTTGGACAGTTTTGGTGATTGGATGCTTGATGCAAGCTTGAAAGAGTGTTGAGAATGATTTACTGTCAGTAAACTTTTAGTTAGTTATGTTTATTCAAAATGCCTAGCTCTTGTTGCTCTCTAATGCTTCATGTGTGAAAGCAAAAGGAAAGAAGATGAAAGAAGCACCTAGATATGTCAATAGAAAAGTGACAAAGTTTGTGAAGAAAAAGCCATATTATTATTTTGATGCAAAAAGACTAGGATTCTCTGATTTCATTGCTTGCAATATGCACTTGTATGGTTGAGATTTATAGCCATTTGTAAGAGAGCAGACACTATCTGATCATAAAGGTAATACCCTGGCTACCTTCAAAATAGAGAAATTCAATGGCCAAGGCTTCCATACTTAGCGAACGAAATTTAAATTTGTGCTTATGAAGGAGAATTTGTGGGATTTAGTTAAGCCTGGGAATCAATAATCACAAGAGGGTGAATTCACCACTACCAAAGGAAAGGAGAAGGCAAGTGACTCTATGCAATTATTGCTTTAGGTTTGGGAGATGATTATGTGCATGATATTGTTGATTTGGAATCTCCTTATGAGGTTTGGCATAAGTTAGATGTGCTATTTGGTGCTAGATCTCATAAATCTAAATTGACTTTGAAGATTAAGTTCTTTGCATTTAAGATGAATGGACACTCTATTGCAGCTCATGTCAATACTATGAGGAGTCTTATGACACAATTAGCCTCAGTCAACTCTCCAGTCATTGAAGATGATGCAATGGCTATGCTCTCGAAGAGTATGCCCTAGGATTTTGACTATGTTGTGACTCCTTTTTTGAAGAATCTTTCCCAACCATCATAGAGAGCATCATCATTACTCTAGAGAGAAAGAAAACTTCAAGGAAGGTAGAAGATCAAACTCAAGCACTTACAGTGAAGTTCTCATCAAAAGGCAAGTACAAGGCATGCAAGCATTGTGGAAAGATGTTGGAGTAGCATGGAGACAAGATGGAGATACCAAGATGATGAAAAGATAGATTATTCATGAGAGATATGCACAATATATAGGCACAAGTTACATCCAAGAGTGACATCATATGTGAGCTCAAGAGAGCATCTAGATCCACAAATCTCTCCCAGCATCTCTCAATCAGGTCCATGATTCTCTCAATCACACCTACTAGAACCTTCTACCACCTAACCTGGTCACACTAACTACCATGTGGTGACACACAAACTCACACAAACCTTGCACCCCTTGGTACACCTCATTACATCAACTTGTCCTTCATTCCCCCCTACAAATTGATGACCTCATCCCTCAGCAGTAGTACATGGGATGCTCCATGGCTTGCCCACCATCATGTGGCAACACACATGGCCCCAACCTATGATTCACTCCTAGGACTCCTGGTTTACAACTGGAGGATTGGACAATGACTATGCATGGGAAATACCCATAGGTCTGACAAGGAAATAACTCACATAAGACTAACAATCATTTAAGGATGGACTATCCATGGCAGAGTACCATTATTTGACACACACAAAACACTTTATTTCATTCATTTTATGCATATAGCAAGGGCAGAGTACCCTAGTATGTTGAACCTAAATTTTTGATATGGGGAACAATCCCCCCTTGATGAAATATCTTGTCCTTTTCCTCCTCTTCCAAGCTACCATAGTGTGAGGTACATTGTCATTGGAGAGGTTCTTGATGTAGCCCTTCTTCACTCTTCCTTTTTGAATTTCATCAATGTAGATCATCAAGCAATCTTTCTTCTTGTGATTCTCCATAATTCCCTTGGAATGTCCAATCTTCTTGTACTTTTGTTCATGTTGTAACTTAAGGAAAATATTCATGGAGAAGAGGGTCTTACCACTTGTCATTGCAAGGGTAGTGTCTACTCTTGTACAATGAGTACTTCTTAACACAAAAATCCCCTCAGATGATGACTATTTCTTTGCATACATACACTTTGAAAATATGCCAAACTGAAATATCAGTCAACCATCCAACTTTCCAAGACTTATGGCTTAATGAAAAATGATCAAACACAGTCAAAATACAGTAAACTGATCTTCAGAAGTAAAAGCCCCAAGTTGACTGGTCAACTATCAAAGTCCAAAGATATGAAGGAAAGGCTTGCAGACACAGACCGAATCTGGAGGATGAAATTTAACCAGCAACAAGCAGCTTTGAGAGGGCTTTCTAGCGCAAATGAAAGCCTGATTTGTAGGCAAGATCCAGTAGCAAAGAAAGGCAGAATAGATGCGCAGGTCGACAGAGAGAACAACAATAGATCTGGCCGAAAATTCATCAAATGCGCCTTGAATACTGAAGCATATGAGCTCAGAATTCATGAGCACATACTATTGCTAAAGCAAAGCTAGAAGCAAATGTCGACATGTGCCCCACAGATGAAGAATTTTGTGAAGAGGTCGTAGGTAGAGAAGTCGCAATGGTGGGCAGCAGGGGCGAATTGTTGGAGAGTGCTCTGGGCTCAAAGGTCGCCTATATGAGAGCTATCTCTGGCCAGGAGGGCTTGGAGAAATGTCGCCCTAAGTGTGTGTATGAAGCTTGACAAGATCAGCACGAATTGGGGAAGAAGAAGATGAGGAAGAATGTGAGTTTAGTAGGGATGATGCCATGTGGCAGCATGACCTAGCTAGGATTCCCGGGCTATGGTGTGGTTTCCATGGCTTTGATACCACATGTTGGAGTAGCATGGAGACAAGATGGAGATACCAAGATGATGAAGAAGATAGATTATTCATGAGAGATATGCCCAATATATAGGCACAAGTTACATTCAAGAGTGACATCATATGTGAACTCACGAGAGCATCTAGATCCACAAATTTCTCCAGTATCTCTCAATCATGTCCATGATTCTCTCAATCACACCTACTAGAACCTTCTACCACCTAACCTAGTCACACTAACCACCATGCGGTGACACAAACACTCACACAAACCTTGTACCCCTTGGTAAACCTCATTACATCAATTTGTCCTTCAAAAGACCAGTCATCTTGAAAACGATTGCTATAGGATCAATCCATGCACTTTTTGTGGCAAAAACAATCATGCTGAAAAGTTTTGCAATGAGAAGAAGAAAGACAAAGCAAATATGGTTGAAGAAAGAACTCCATCAACAAAAGAAGAAACAAATTTTGTGATAGATAAAGATAAAGACTGGGCCTTCTAAAGTCCAACATCTTTGAACTTTTGTTAGCAATCGGTCATGTAGTCAATTTTGAGGTTCTCTGCCTAGAGTAGTACTCCAAAAAGAATGTTATGGTTACCTATTTTAGTATGATATGTGTTTGCCTCCATGGTACCTCTTGCAGACATGAAAAACTAGGTCCACACAAGGCCTAAGATTAATCAGTGTACATGCAAGGGAGATAACCATTAGGGGGGGTCTATCCCATTTTTTGTAAACCTTGACTCTTGGGCACCCTTGCTAGCATGTGATCCTAGCCATAGATTTATCCTTGACCACCATGAGATGGCATGTGAAACTATGTACCTAGATGTATCCTTGGCATAGCTTAAGGCAAACCCTTGAGGGGGGGTATGTCGGGACATTTGTGATCAAGGGCTTGCTCTAAGGTGCATGTGTACATCTAGTAGCAGTCACCCGCCCTTTTATCTAGATGGCTGCCCTTTTGTCTCCTGCCTGCTTCTTGACTGGAAGCATGTCTGGAATGGAATGGTCCGGCAGTCTTTGCCTAGGAAGTCTTTGAGAGCTGAAAGCATTCATTGGTCGAAAGTCTTTCAGCCTCCCTTGGCTTTACAGGAACCTCGACGTTCCTACTTTGTCTCGTTTAAAGGCATCACCTCGGTTGCTGATGTTATTGATGATGATGGTACTGTGCTCCCTTTTTCTCTGGCAGCCACCAGATATGGATTGGGCTCTCATTATCGTCCTTTGTGGCAACAAATTACTTCTATGCTTTCGCCTTTTGTTCCGATTCCTCCTTTGGAACTCCAGGACTGGCTAGAAGATTGGACTTTGACTTCTCCAGGGTCCTCTTCTCGTCCTTTGAGACTATCTCAGATTACTGTGCCTACATTTTATAATATCCTTTTGCCTCAACCTTGGGTTTCAGAGAGGTGTGATTTTGTTTGGCGAATGCATCGCCCAGCCAAGTGGTGGAGGAAAGATTACAGCAACTTTGAGCCTATAAAGTACCGCTTCGGCAACAAGTTTTCTTTTGGCGAGTGCTTTTGGGAGTGTATCGGATAGCTATTGGCTCATCGACACATTGTTTCTGCACTTTGCCACAGATGTTCTGCTTCTTCGGAGACTGTGCCTCACTTGTTTTGGCATTGTCCGTGCTCTCGTGAGTTTTTTGATCTACTTCGACAGTGCCTGCAACCGAGATTCCCATCTGTTCTATTTGGGAAGTTCTTCTGGCTATTTGGGTTTCATCCATCCAGACCGGACTTTCATGTTTTCTTCATTTGGGTTCGCCACTGGGCACTATGGACTTTATGGACATATAGGAATTGTAAAGTCTTTAGTGATCCTACTTTCTCTCTGTTTGGCTTTTTCAGGCATTCTCTGCAACAATCTTTCCTTGGTTGCTTGCAGACCCGCTACATAGATCATGAGGTCTTTTTGGCATATACTGAAATTTTCAGTTGGTGTAATTGTAGCACCTTGTTTTGAGGTTGCTACTCATGTAATATAATCAATCAAAGATTTCACCCCAGAAAAAAGTGTGTAGTGAAGCACACTTAGTGCTCTCTAGGACAATGACACAGGTGATGATGCAGTAGAAGGCGCCCTCTTCAGGAGGTACCAATGATTTAGGAAGTCCCTATGATGTAGGGCTGATTGCCTTTGATGTAGGAAAGGTGCCTATAATCTAGGCCACCCTCTCTCCCACTCTATAAATGAGAGTCTTCTCTCCCACAATCAATAGAAAACACTTCTGGATTCTTCTTGTGTTCTTTTTTTTTTTTTTGCAAAAAAGAGACATCTATTAAGTATTAAAGAAAACTGTTAGAGCAAGCTCCATACGGGAATATGGGATACACCATGCAATGCACGAAAAGATCAAGAGCCAAAAAGAAAGGATTGGGGCTGATAGTGCCATCTCAATCCAGTAGCAACCTCCGAGAAAAAGAGAGAACCCCTCCAAACTCGAAGAAATACAGTCCTCCTAGAAGAGCCTGCCCGTGAAGGGCCCTGCATGCTAGCCCATATGGCTATCAAAGTGTGAACTGTGTCACTCCAAATACCCGTGAACACCTGTGATGGGTGTATCTGGGTGTCATCCAAGGCCTCTGTGCATCTGGCTCTCCAAATGTGCCAAGAGGAAATGCTAGCCAAAATCTCCCAAGAGGTATCCACTGAAACATGTGAAGCTCTGAAAGGAATATGTGGTACATCCTGAAGAGAGCAGGTCTCTATCTCTTGCCGGCGGATCGAGAGTGCCCAAGAAGAAGGCTCACCCTCATAAAACACCCGGGGCCCAGTAAGGGATAACCATGCGACCAAGCCCCAAGTCATGAAGAAAGGGGAAGTATGAAAAATGTTGAGTATCCGAGCAACTCCTTTCCAAACAATTCTCGCTTGATTGCAGTCCCAAAGGCAATGTTGCACTGACTCCCTTGCAAAATGATAGCAAGGGAAAGTGGGATCAGCCCCAAATCATGATCTCCACAGGTTCACTGCAATCCCTCCATGAATAGAAAGCCAAAAGAAAAGAGTGATCTTTCTATTTATGAGGGATTTCTAGAGCCTCCTCCAGAAATTCCTACGCAAATCTGCGATGATGAAGAAGCTATCCCAATGGGGGGCTCTGGAGGGAATCCAACCTCTACTGCTCAGCTGAAATCTCCTGGCATTACCAACCGTGAAACGAAAGAAGGGAATCCCCCTCTCTCGGTGCCCATGATTAGGCAACACCATAGTACCTATCCACATGTCGGGGGACCCTATGGAGCCGTCGAATCACAGGACCATCATGATTGGCCACATTATGGCCAAGATCTATGCATCAGTTTTGGAAAGCTGTATATAAATGACCATGCCGAGATGACAGGACTCAGAGCCAGAGGGCAGGCTGGATTTCGCAGGGATCATTCGACACTTGACCACATCCTCACACTCAGGGCACTGGTAGAGGAGGCGAAGGTCACGAAGGCAACGGCTTTATTGTTGCTTCGTGGACTTCAGGAAGGCATTTGACACAGTTCCGCGATTCAGATTGTTTCAGAGGATTCGCCAGATGGGCTTCAGTGGAGAGATACAGTGGGCTATCATGGCTTTGTATGAGAGGGTCACTGGTCGGGTTCGGACACGTGAGGGGCTCTCAGAGGAGGTATGCAGCACGATTGGGGTGAAGCAGGGTTGCCCGCTCTCTCCTACTCTCTTTGGATTATATATTGATGAGCTAGAGATGTTTATACAGATGACAGGCGGTGTGGGCTCTACTCTCTCAGGATCCTCCATTCCTATCCTCCTATATGCGGACGATGTGGTTCTCATTTCCTCTACTGCTCAGGGCCTCCAGGCACATATTGAGGCACTCCACAGGTTTTGTCAGGACAGGGGGTTGACCGTAAACCTTGGCGAGACCAAGGTTATGGTTTTCAACACCTCTGATCGTATTTACAGCACGGATGAGTTTTGCTTCACATATGACGGACAGCCCATTGAGCTTGTTAGAGAGTACACTTATTTGGGGGCAGTTTTCAGGGGACCGGTTTTCACCATGACATATGCAGCACGAGATAGGATTAGTAAAGGGTATGCTTCGTTGGCTCATCTTGAGCGTCAGTGTTTTCAGTCCCACTTTCAGCATCCCGATACGAAATCCTTGCTTTTTGATACATTGGTGAGACCAGCTGCGATGTATGCAGCTCCTTTCTGGGCAGGAGACCTCGGCGCTGCAGATTGGAGAGAGGTTACAGATCATCATGTTCTCTTGGCTCATTAGGGCCAAGGCTACAGTTCCGCACGAGATCATGCTAGCAGAGTTTGGAGCTACTCCCCTTGCATTGGATGCAGCGTTTCAGTCGGTCATGTATTTGCATAGGGTTAGGGAGTTTGGAGACTCAGAGCTCGGTTGCCATGGTTAGCACTTGCATCTTCTATGGAGTTGGCACGATCTGGGGCCCGATACTGCTGGTACTTCAGACTCACTAGGTGGCTCACATCTCTTGGACTAGACATGGATAGACTGCCTCCCTTCCGATACAGCATAGATGCCCCTCATCTCGAGTTGACTCGCCACGAGCTTAGCCAGGTCATGAGAGCAGACTTGTTGCAGCTTCATACGTATCGCACTTGGATTTATCCCACGCAGCTTCCGACGAAGATGGCCACATATCGTGACCACTTCCTTCGGATCTCAGAGGATGGATTTGTCATTCCACCAGGCTATACAGGTATCCACATGTCCCACTCACTGAGGATTGCCCTTGGCCAGCTTAGAGTCTCTTCGCATCAGCTCGAGATAGAGGCTGGTAGGATGCGACGCATGGAGGATGGACGGCGACCAGGCCGAGAGACCAGGATCTGCCCTTGTTGCACCATGGGAGAGGTGGAGTCAGAGGAGCACTTCATTTGCAGATGCCTGCTATATTATGAGCTCAGAGGTAGATTCCACTGTCTCTTCACGGATGGCTTTGGACCTCTCTCACGAGTGATGGACTACGAGGATCAGCATTGCCTAGCTCTTTATGTCAGGGAGGCCACTATGCTTCGACGAGACTACCTCAGAGACATCAGAAAAGACCGGAGCGTGATAGAGCCCAGCCTGATAGAGCTCAGGCACATGCTATACCAGAGGACAGAGACCAGGAGGAGCACGAGGAGGTTAGAGCTCACACAGGACACATGCCTCCACCCTGTGGATGTACATATGAGATGGTTTGTAGACGCCGCAGGATCTTGTTACATAGGGGACGTACTCGTCGCTTCATCTCCAGACGAGATCCAGGATGATGGCAGCTTTTCGGAGGAGACTTACTCATGGAGATCTCGCCCCACCAGCCGCTCACCTCACCTTTGATCAGATTTGTACTCTCATAGCAGGAGGCAGAGTCGATGGACAGGATTTCCAGTATTATTTTGGTTCTCAGACTCCGTGACACCTGGACTTGTATCTTTGCATTGGCATATTGTACTCATCCCCCCATTTTGCACCCAGGGGCGGTTTCCTTGCATCTAGTTTACTTTGTATTTAGGCTCAGATTTGACATTATGTACTTTCACTTGCATTGTATTGCGTAGCACTTAGATGATATTCGACGATGCCTCTTCTTTGTGGCACGTTGATTTTGTGCTATCTTGTATGCAGAGTCCTTGATGTCCCATGGGCCCATTTTGGCCTTTAGTGGACAATAATACACTTTCTTTCTTTCTTTCTTTCTACTATGTCTAGGACCAAGTGTAGAAAAAAAGTGTTTATTGACTCTCCCTCCCATCTGTATCCAAAAGGACTCCCGTGCATGGAGGGCATACTCTGCTCTCTGATCAAGCAATGTCTGCAAGTGAGTCCTTGCCGTAGCAAGGCACTCATGTACCCAAGCATCTAATGGTCGTTTCTACTCCTTCCTCTGCAAGGCTGCCAACTGCCGGCGGATACCAACCTCCCGCCTGAGTACCTCACCTCGCCGAGCACTAGCAACGGAGTGATAAAAGTCGCTGATACTGGCAAGTGCTGTGGCCACATGTGAAGGACCGGCCACCCCCCCTGCATGTGAGAAACCCAGATCTCCAAGACTGCCTTTGTGAGAGTCTCATCCGTGTATGAGGCATCGAGAATCCTGATACTGTAAGACCGTCCTCTTAGATGGGGCTCTGAGATGGACAAAACTACCGGAAAATGGTCAGAAGTGGAAACCCCAGGTGCAATGCAAATTGTCCCCCCTCTATCAAGAGCCCAGTCATCCACATAGAATCTGTCAATCCGGGCATGGATAGGCATCTGCACCCTATGGTTCGACCATGAAAACAAAAGTGACTGAGACTGAACATGAAATGCATCATCTGACCAAACATGTCTACCACTGAACCTGAACAAGAAGGCATCCCAAGCTGCTCTCTCGAGGGAATGAATACCACTTTCTCTGCCCCCTTGCTTATCAGAAGGTGCGTCAACCATGTTGAAGTCAACTCCAATAATCCACGAATCTGCAATGTCAGCCCACGAGAGCAACTCTTTCCAAAATAGAACACGGTCCCCTCTGTTGTTCGGAGCAAAGAGGTTGAGGAAACCAACCTTACGTTCGTCAATCAGAAGTAAAACCCACTGGGCCCTGGAGGGGGTTATGGTACCGTGTCCAATGATCAGAGGGAGAATGGAATCTGAAATTGATATGCATATACCTCCTCTGGTTCCCAAGGCAGGAAGCCAAAAAGTCCGGCCTGAAAGCAGCTTACCTGACTTGGAGCAATCTCTGACATCCAGTTTGTGTTCCTGAAGAAAAAGAATGTCTAGGGAACCACCTGAAACACCTGGATGGAGCTGATTCCTGATCAGCTATCTGCGACGACGATGAGGGATGCTGCTCAATCCCTGTATATTCCAACTGGCTATCCTCATCGACAGGAGGAAGCGGGTTGTAATACCTTACCCGTCCTGGTGGCGGAAAAAGAACCCTCCACCAGAGCTGACCTCCTGCCATACACACGAGTCCAAGGGGAGGAAATTCCACGGGTGAGAGAGAGAAAGATCTTCCAAAAGGGATGCTGATAGCTGGCTCTCCAAAAGTGGAAGGTACAAAATCATCATCCGGGAGGTCAGAGAGGTCCTCCAGAGCGAAAAAGGAGTTCCGCTGAGCCTGTCCTGAGGAGGGGGTACAAAGGATTCCTACCGAAGCAGGGAGAGAATGTAAGACCCCCTTCCCTCTATCCATAGAAAGAGGCACCTGTACTGAGTCCTGATCAAGAAGTTCTGCGGATGAGGTGCCAACAACCTGGGCTGCTGTAGGAAGGTATAGCCTAATCCTGGGGTGGAGTCGAAAAAGGCTCCTAAACACTAGTCTCCTCCCGAGGCTCCAAGGGGGTAGCCTCCGAAGCGGTGGAGGTGTGATCTGAAGTAGAGGGCCTAACCGCGATCGGAATCCACCGTGGGCCAGAAGTGGTGCGGGGTGCAAGAGGGACTCGAGTAGCCCTAGGAGGTGGGGGAGCCCGAGTCTGAGGCAGTGCCTATGGAGCGGTAGGTCCTGCTCCTGCTCTCTGTCGTAAGCTAGTACGAGCTGGTTGCTTTCTAGGCCTCTTTTTCTTCTTTGGGCAATCTCTGGCGAAGTGCCCCGAAGATTTGCAAATCCTACACTGGTTTCGATGACCTGCAACGTCAGATCTCTGGTGGAAGAAAGACCCATCAGGTCGCTATAGCATGATGTGGTCATCTGAAATATTAGGGTCCTGGACAATGACCCTAACCCTGGGTACCCCATCCATCCTGACCGCCTCAGCAACTGAAGAGGGCTCGCCAGAAAGAGGGGGGATCTTTGCTACCACACCAAACCTCTCGCCAATAACTGAAAGAAGCCGGTGATAAACTGAGGGGAGACTAGGGAACTTGATGAAAACAGAAACTCCCTGCTTGTCCTCTTCAACCGGGTCAAAGCCCAGTTGAAAGGGAAATAAAAAGATCCTCCTGTAGCCTAGAAATAGAAACCCGGCCTGTAGAAGGTCTCTCGTGACGTCGGGGAATCTAGGCACACCTGAAAGAAACCTCGTCCTAACAAACGAACATTCTTAAGGTGGGGGGCGAGGTGCTGGGGAAGCGCCACAAGCATCCAATCTCTAGCTTGTGACCTGGAGGGGTGGGAGCCATGGATGCGTGCGAAGAGAGTCGTGGAACACTCATGCTGCAAATCCTTTTGCAACTGCTGCAGCTCGTCTTTTGAGAAAGTGATGGTTCTCGCGGCCGTTGTGGGCGGTAATGGATTGACTGAATGGGAGCCCATTCGTCAATCGCAGTGGGAAAGGCCGATTCAAACACAAAGAAGAACTTAGTCCACTTTCCTGAAGCCCAAGAGACCCCTAAAGGAGAATAGGGTACTCTAGATGAAGGGAGAGGGTGAAAGGAAGGTGGGAGAGAGAGGAATGAGGAAGGAGAGGAGTCATCAGCAAAGAGAGAGGGGGGGCAGCAAGAGGAGAGGACAAAGGGAGAGGAGGGGAGGATAGAGGAGAGGAGGAGTGGAGGAGAGGGGGGGGAAGCAGGTAGGGGGGAGGGGAGGGAGGAGGCAGCGCACGGGGGGGGCTGCAGCAGCAAGGGAGGGGAACCAGGGGGGAGGCGGGGGGAGCAGTAGGTAGGGGGGAGGGCAGGTAGGAGAAGCAAGGAGGGGAGGGAGTAGGCGGGGGGAGCAGCAGGTAGGGGGGAGGGGAGGGAGGAGGCAGCGCGCGGGGGAGGAGGCAGAGAGCGGGGGCGGGGGGGGGGCTGCAGCAGCGAGAGAGGGCAGTCGGGGGGGGAGGTGGGGGAAGCAGTAGGTAGGGGGGGGGGGAGGGAGGGAGGAGAAGCAAGGAGGGGAGGGAGGGGGGGAGCAGGAAGGAGGGCAGCAGGAGCGGGGAGCAGCAGCAGCAGGCTCAGCCCCTTCTTGTGTTCTCAACTCTTGTCATGATGCATCTCTTCTCTCCCACCACTTCCCAACACTTTTTTATAGGGGGAAAAATACACAGGTTGATGTTTACCAAGAAAATTCTCAGGCAAACGTTTCCAAAAGAAAATCGATGAAAACTCTTTTACAAGTGGATCGTTTTATTTCTGCAATGATGGTACAATTGTTCTCCCACAGTTGATGTACTTTACTAGGTTTATATGATATATATCAATCATGTCTCTCAACAGATGGGTTTTCAGACATCAGATATGCCTCCAATATTGAGCTCAGATTCTTTATTTACTAAAGCAATTCCACTAGGCATCCAAGACATGATGCTTTGTCGTACTCCTTCGAATCGTATTGGGATTTACAACAGGTATTTCCTGAAATTTTTAAACTTTGGCGTTTATAAAAACACGACAGGGAAATAATAGTTGATGGTTTCTCATAAAGGAACAACAGGTTCCATCTCATCTGCATCATGATTATAGTATATTCAATAGTTTATTAATGCATCCTTGGTTTTTTCTTTTCTGATAATACTGCATTCTTAAATTCCACATCGGCAGTCCAGCAGCAGTTGACCTTGGCACTTTAGATGTGTCACGGCCAACATTGAAACCGGCAGAACCACCTGCCATCAGATTTGAGTTGTCAAACCACACTGCTCATAAGAGACCTTGGAGGCACGCCGATGTAAAGCCAAATGACTTGACAAATCCTTATAGAGTGCCAATTCTGTGTGGAAGAGAGCTTGATTTTCTGAGAGATGAGGAGACACAGGGTGAATTAGATATTTACTCTGCACAAATGAGCCTCTCATATGGAAATAGATTGAATGCTGACAAACTTCAAGATGCTGGAAACAAAGGCATGTTGAATCATCCTGTCAGAGTGTCATTTCCTATGACTTCAGATTTCTCTTTTATGGACTATAAAACTGAACAACACTTATTTTCAGAAGGAAACCTAGATTCCTCAACTCAATATTGCAAGAGAAATAAACGATTGGACAGCTCTTTAGAGGGACCATATAAAAGTAGTGCCCTGCAGAAAAAAAGGTTAGAGGCAGTATTAGAATCAGAATGTTCAGAAGGGGAAGCAGAAGACAAAGAAAAGTATTTTCCACATATTGTTGAGAGTCCTAGAAGTTTCCATATTGAATCATTTTCGGTACAACCAATAGGTCCTTCAAATGTTCCAAAAGCAGCAGAGGAAATTCTGAAGTATCAATACTATGTGGAAGCAGGAATCGATGAATATTTTATTGCTCCAATACGGGAAAGCTGGATAAAAAATGCAGTGGATCTTGTGGGAAAGCATGCAATGCAGGGCCTTTCAGAAGAAATGGTCAATCGGACCCTGCAGAATGTTTCAGAAGAAGTGCACCATGAATATATACTGAGCATGAGAAAGGCAATTGTGGACTATATTCTGCAGGTTTTCACCTATCCCATTCCGCTCAGCTTATGGAAGTTGTTACTAATAACCAAGACAGAAATAGGGAAGGGGAGAGACAAAAGTAGAGACAAACAGGACAATATTTTTACATTATTAATATAGTTTTTAATCACTACGAGATTAATCACTATGAGATTTGTGTATGGGTTCGCAATTTTCCATGTCATTACAGAGAAAATCAGTTTACCTATGACACTAAACATTTCCTCAAATTCAGTAGTATAATGCTAATGGGAGAAAGGTTGCAATAAAAAAATTCAGGATGTATCACTTATGAGCGAAACGACACATTTATTACGTAAAATCAATGTACATATGAGACTAATAAAGCTAGAAACTATTTTCTCAAATTTAGTGGGATAATGCTAATGGGAGAAAGGTTGCAATTAAAAATTTGAGAATGTGTTACTATAATAAAAAAATAATGGGAGAAACGACATACTTTTTCATGAAGAGAGGAAAATATATATTCTCCATGCTAATGGTTGTGAAGCTGTGCTGATGAACTTCATTTTATGTGAGGTATAAATAAGAGTGCACTGGTGGTGGTACAGGCTCGTTGGGGAAAATTCTCAGTGGAATGCCTTTTATCCAGATGAATTCTGCTATGTTAACATTTTTTGTCAAGATATTGTTGAGGTAAATTTTACTATTTAAAAGGTTGCAAGGGATTTCTTGTTTATCCAGGATTCTATCCATGTGTGAGTAATGCAGGAGTCAAACATATGATTACAGGAAACTATAACCTTGCTAGCTTGGGCTGCAAATTGAAAAACTAGGCAGAGGTGATGAGAAGGAAGAATAAAAAGTAGAATATTTTTGGGTGAGCAATGGTATTTTCTGAATACGCTTGCATTGCAAGGGGAATAAATGCTCCCCTTTCTTATCGATGCTTGTCAAGGTGAACTCAGATATCTTCTCCTCCCTCACCAGGGGTGGTTGTCCATCTTGTGTGAGGACGTTCTTCAGGTTCACCTTTATCAGGTTTGCATGGTGGCCTGTAGGCTTGGCAATGCCCAACCCTCTGCTCAAGGTCAGCCCTTAGCCACTCACATAGAAGGCCCTCGAATAAGGAGTGCCAAGAGCTTGTCAAGTTTTTGGGAAGATTTTGTAATTGACAAAGACGTGACGTCAGAGGCCGCTGAGTAATGTAGACTTGAGGCCACAAAGTTGCCATGTCTTTGGGAAGGTTTGGGAGATGGCGAAGACGTGACCTCAGAGGCCACTCCGTACTGTCACTTTTGAAGGCCAGTAAGTCATGTCGGACACCAGAGGTCACAAAGTCACCATTCTTTGGAGGTCAAAAAGTCACACCTACATCAGAGACACAAAATCCAGATCAAGAAACCCAGGATAATTCTCAATTCTTGAACAAGGTGCACATGCACAGGCAGCTTGTCATCCTGGTTACCCTCTTGCTAGCACGTGTCACCGCTGTCTCCCCCTCTATTTTCACCTTTACTGCCCTTTACCTTCCCCTTCACGTCTTTTTTCTTTGGTTCCAGCCCATTCAGACTGTTCATCTAACCTGTTTTTTGGTTTGGGCTCAGCCTGTTTGGGGGACTAGGCTTATCTGCTGAGGCTTGTTCTCAGTTTGAATAACATTGTAGCTTTTACTCTCTACTATTCTTTCCTTTCCATTCCATTTTTCTTCATACAAGCCCACCCCCCCCAAAAGAAAAAACTTCTTACTCCCTTCTGCTGGGATTTGTTCATGGGCTGGGTCTTTGCAACACCCAGCCTGTGGACTGCGGCCCCTTACAAGTTCCTTGGGTCAGTTCTTCCTGGCCTCAGAGGGCCTTGTAATTATCTCTCATGCCCCCTTGTGTGTTCGATCCCCTCCATTGACCTGATTTTTCTCCTGATCCCCCCTCTTCCTTTCCCCAGCCCTTTTCTTGGACCAGGTGCTCCTGCCATTTCAACAGCCAGTGGGCTATGTGGTGAGCCTGTTCTTTCACTCCCCTTTGCTTCCTTCACTCCTTCCTATCTGTTCTTTAGCATGTTCTTTCATTCTCTTTCCCATTTTCCTTCCATTCTTCTCAAAGCTAACAAGTGGTGGTCATTTGTTTGACAAGGGGATTCGTGATCCAGAAGGTGTCCATTTGATCCAGCGGAAGGGGCTCGTATGGAAGTGCTCCCAACACCCACATCCATCTTGGTTTCCTTCTCCCCCCATGGCAAACAACATAGGTAGAAAAATTTGTCCAAAAATTGCAAAAATAGAGTAATGGTTGGGCGCATTGTTTTCCTCACCCCCATACAACAAGTTCACAATTGGGTCTAGGTGAGTCTTGCATTGGAAGGTGATCACATTCTAGAGGTTACCACCACTGGCAGGGGGGGTTTCATCATTTGGCTAGTTCACTGGACACCACATTGGCACTGGTCATAGTGGATGATATGGAGTAGTCGACACATCATGTATGAAGATACTTGATTCCCAGCCCTCCTCAAGGATTACTGAGCCATAATTTTGTCCGTTGGGGCTTGGTTTGGCATGAACCATGATGATACTCTCTCATGATGGAGAACTTTACATGGGCCACTTGACCAAGGCCTTCCCATGCTTTACAAGTTCTCCTCCCTTTAGACCTCATTCCCTTATGGAGGGAGCACAGGACCCAACCATTTCCTAGGTGGGCTTCTCAGCCAAATCATGTTGACAGGGTTAGTCCACTGAAGCTTGAAACCACTCTAGGCTGCTGCTCTTCCCTGCCTCTTCCCTTGCTCCCCCCTCTCAGCCTCTCCCCCTCCCTTGCTGCCCCATCTCTCATCCTCTCCCCCTCCCTCATCCTGTCCCCTTCCCCCTCGCTGTCCCACCTCCCTCTCCTTTGCTCCTCCCTGACCCGACCTGCTTCCCCACCCCTCCCTACTAACCCCTCTCCATACCCTGCCCTGCTCCCTTGCCCCTCCCTAGCCCCTCTCCCTACCCCTGCCCTGCTGCCCTGCCCCTCCCTAGCCCCTCGCCTACCCCTGCCCTGCTCCCCCACCCCTCCCTACTAACCCCTCTCCATACCCTGCCCTGCTCCCTTGCCCCTCCCTAGCCCCTCTCCCTACCCCTGCCCTGCTGCCCTGCCCCTCCCTAGCCCCTCGCCTACCCCTGCCCTCTCCTAGCCCCTCTCCCGGGCTGCAGATAGCACCCCCTGCTGCTCTCCTCTCCACCTCCCCTTCACATTTCCATCCCCCCTCCTCAGAACTACCTGCCTATCTGCCCCCTTCTCTCCGCTTCCTAGCCCTTCTACCACCTCACCTCCCTCAAACTCCTTCTCCTTCCCTCGTCCTGTCACCCTTCCCCCCTCTCCTTCCTTTCATCCCCTTCTCAGCCTTCCCTCCCTCCCTCACAGCCCCCCCCGCCCCCTCTCATCCTCAATCATCCTCCCCTTCAGGCCTCTAGGATCATTGTTTTTTACCCTAACACTTTGGATGACCACGTTATGCTTCAGTGCACTGATGATTCCTTCTTTTCCAAGATTACAGGTAGACGGGATCACTGTAGGATTTGCAAGACCCTTGATCATTTCGTTGGAGATTGCCCAAGGAAGAAGAAAAGACCTAGGAAATCTTTTGGTACGGCTCCTTCTCATACTGCCCCTTTGGCACCCACTTCTCATCGTGCTTCTTTGGTGCATCCTACTAGATCTGCTTCAGCAGCACAGTCAGCTCCCGCAGCATGCCCAAGACCCTCCACATGCCCCCTGCACCAGCTGGCCCCCATTAGGTTGTAGTCAGAGTTGTTGCTCCTCCACCTAAGCTCAGGAGGTTACTCCTTGTACCCCGGGCTCCTCTTCGATTTTGAAAGGAGACATTTCTGTCTTGGTTGTGACTGAGGCGGCCATTCTATTAGGTACAGATCAGGAGGACTATCTGATATCTTGGATCCTGCTAGAGCTACCTCAGACCAATGATGATTCTCATGTGGATACTTTGACACCTGGCCCTTTACTTGAGCATCCCCCTTCCTCTTCTACTCTTCAAACTTCTTCCATCGATAGAGGCGAGGGAGTTTCATTCTTTTTACCCTCTTCAAGTGCAGGGATTCTACGCACTCCAGTTATAGGCTTGGTTCACAGGAATTCATTTTCTGCCCTAGCAGATATGGTGGAGATTGTGAAGGAGGAGTTTGTGCCCTCCACTTTTGGGATTATTGTTATTGGATTTCCTATCGACAAAACATTTTGTTCCGCAGGTGTTGGGGTTCTCTCCCCCCTAGATTTCCCTCCCCTTGGCAGTCTTGGCGAGGGGGTTTCTGCTCGAGAGAACCAATGAAGATTGTCACGTGGAACATATTGGTCTTCGGTGGTGTGCCCCATCTCGCTGCCGTAGGCAGCTGATCCGCAATCAACTTTATCCAGATGTTACTGAGGGCCCCATTGGCATTCTCTTGATCCAGGAACACAAATTGGATGCCAGAGATTGTGCCAAGTCATGTAAGATGCTTTCAAGTTATACTTTTTGGTCACCTACAACTGGCACTAGGAGAGGCACTTGCATTTCAATTTCAGATTCCATTCTCCCCTTGGTTGTTGGACACAAAGTTATCATTCCCTCCAGAGCTCAGTGGATTCTTCTTTTGATTGGGGGACATAAGGTTGGCTTCCTCAACCTTTATGCACCCAATAACAGAGGGGATCATATCCTTATGTGAAAGGAGCTACTTTCTTGGGCCCCCATTGCAGATTCATGGGTTATTGGAGGAGACTTCAACATGGTGGAGTTGCCTTCAGATAAGAAGGGTGGTATACACTCCTTGAAGAGAGTTGCCTGGGATGCCTTCCTTTTTTTGATTCACTGGCAGAGATGAATGGTTCGATGATCCTTTTATGCTCAGCCACAACCACTCCTATTTTCATGGTCAAACAGGAGGTTGCCCATGTCTATCCATGCACAGATTGATAGATTTTATGTGGATGATTGGTCTTTGGACAGAGGTGGGTTAGTTTGTATTTCCACTAGGGTATCCACTTTAGATCACTTTCTTGTGGTATTGATGATTTCAGAGCCATTTGAGAGGATGCTCTGCTAGTCTTAAGATTCCGGATGCATTTTATGCAAAGGAGGACCTCACAGAGGCAGCCTTGCACATTTGGGTTTCTCACATGCAAGAGGGAGAGCAGTCCCCTTCACATGTGACTGCAGTCCTCACTAGTGTTAGTGACTTCTACTATTCGGTTGCGAACACTAGAAGATGTGACATTATTAGATGTGAGATTGGTATTCGCTAGTAGTTGGCAGCCCTATAGAGGGAGTAGAAAAAGCGGCCTGCAGATTCTTGTCATCATAGACTCAGATGGGAGGTAGAGTCAACAAACACGTCTTCTCTACTTTTGGCCCCAAACATAGCAGAGAGAATGTCCCATAGCTTGTTGACAAAGATGGGGTTTTGTATACAGATGCCGATGTTGTCATGCATATAGCCACAGATTATTATTCCTCCCTCCTTAAAGCAGATCCTCGTTCACATACCATGGCAATGTATTCCTATGCTGGTGGAGTTTAGGACTGCGCTTCTTGCCCTTCATAAGGAAAGGTTCCCAGTTTGGATGGGCTTACGTCCTCCTTCTTTATTACTTTTTGGGATATGATTGGGGATCACATTACCTCAGCCCTGAAGGGTGTTTGGGACTCAGGTAAGATACTGGACTCACTTACAGACGGTCTCATTCATCTTATTCCAAAGGGTGATAGAAGACATTTAGTATCTCAATGGAGACCTATTACTATTTTAGGCACATTTTACAAAATATTAGCCAAAGCAATCAGCTTGCGGTAGCAACCCTTACTTCCAGATCTCATTCAGAATACGTAGATGGGCTTTGTGCATTGCAGAAGTATCTTTGATA
This sequence comes from Dipteris shenzhenensis, assembly GCF_047967505.1. Lineage (NCBI taxonomy): Eukaryota > Viridiplantae > Streptophyta > Polypodiopsida > Gleicheniales > Dipteridaceae > Dipteris > Dipteris shenzhenensis. The sequence continues at coordinate 58,422,644 of NC_141600.1, read as the reverse complement.
GTAGCTTCTCATTTTATAAATCTTTTGAGTGAGCTATTCAGAGTGGTCAGAGGCTTGCCATTCTACTCTTGGACTTTGAGAAAGCTTCTGACAGGGTAGACTCTAGTTTTTTGGAAGGCACCCTTTGTTGATTTGGATTCACAGATACTTGGGTTAGAGGGATGTCCTCCCTACAGATCAGCCTGAAGGAACATGGTGGAAAGAGGGATACCTGAGGCCCTGTAAGAGAAAGCCAAGCCACTGAGCCCCACGTCATAAAGAATGGGGAGTGGGCAAAGTGACTGAAAATCCTGGCTACCCCCATCCAAATCATCCTCGCCTGTTTGCAATCCCATAAGCAATGCTGAATAGTCTCCAAAGTAGAGAGGCAACGAGGGCAAGTAGGGTCGGCTCCGAACCTGGATCTCCAAAGGTTCACTGCAATCCCACCATGGATAGAAAGCCAAAAGAAAAGAGTGATCTTTCTATTCTTGTGGGATTTCCAGAGTCTCTTCCAGAAGCACCTTTACAAATCCGCAGTGATATCAAATGTCTCCCAATGATGAACTCCGGAAGGTCTCCAACCTCTACTACTAATATTGAATGTTTGGTTTTCATTGAGTCAAAAGGTCCTCTGCCTTGGATAGTCCTCCTAAAAGATGTACTGGTTTTCTTATTTTTTTGGTGTGTGGCTTCCTAACATGTCCTGTTATGAAGCCAAGGGGGGATGTACTGTGGGAGCCCTATGTATTGGCTTTGAAAGGTCTATTTGTTTATCAGGCCTGGCTTGAGAGTTCTAGGATGTTGGTGCATTGGTCTCCTAGACCTCTGAGTTGGTCATGCATCCATGCATGATGAGCCTCTGAGCCATGCTAGATGAGATTTCTATGTTATGCTCACTAGCCTCTAAGCCATGCTCACTTGCCTTTGAGATTGTGTGGGAACCATGTCTAGTTCTAGATTGAAGAAGAGACATGGAAGCTAGCCAGGAACGGAATGAAAATATGGAAAGCATAATGAAAGGTAGAATGGAAAGGAAAGAAAGAACAAGTGCAAGGCAATAACCAAAATACTCACAATGTATTGATAGCTTGATGTTGACTGTTGTTATAGACAATAGACAAGTACAACACTATAGAGTGTGACACTAGACTCTAGAAAGTCACAATGTCTATGGGATATCTCCCAATATGACACGGGCACGTCTAGGACTCACTAGACTATAAAACACCACTTAGAACACACATTTTTGACTCACTTTGGCTTCATATTTCAACACCCCCCCATGAAGGCAAGGTGGGAGAGACTACTGGAATGGAACCAATAACAGAACATGACAATGATGGTCATCAAAACTGTGCATGTCGATCTAGAACTAGACATGGCTCCCACACGGTCTCAGAGGCAAGTGAGCATGGCTCAGAGGCTAGTGAGCATAACATAGAAAGCTTATCTAGCATGGCTCAGAGACTCATCATGCATGGATGCATGATCAACTCAGAGGTCCAAGAGACCAATGCACCAACATCCTGGAACTCTCAAGCCAGGCCTGATGAACAAATAGACCTATCAATGCCAATACATGGCTCCCACAGTACATCCCCCCTTGGCTCAAAATATAGGAAGCCACACATCAAAATAGGAAAACCAATATATCTTTTTAGGAGGACTACCTGAGGCAAAGTACCTTTAGACTCAATGACAACCAAACACTCAGTTACATATCATTTTAGGGGGACTACCTAGGGCAGAGGACCCCAAAATACATCAAGCTGTAGGAATAATAAAAAAAGATCTCTTAGGAGTAAGAGATGTCCTCCAATTAGCCGTTGTACATGTGTGCACATCCCTCTGAGTCGATGATGATGTCGATGAAGCACTAGGCATGGATGCCCCAAAATATGTGTCGGTGAAGTCAATGGGGTAGCTACATGGAGCGGTCATGGCATGACTCTCAAAATAGAAGATGGAGAGTTACCAAAAATTCGATGTAGAGGCCTCAAGTACCACGAGCTATCGGGAGTCAATCAATGTGTAGTACCTCAGGCGCCAATCGGAGAAGCAAGGCTGGAGAAATCACTTTTTGGTGGAGAGTGGTCTACATCAAGCTCGAGGTAATGCACCAGTGTCGAAGTAGAAGAGAGTGACCAAGGGTAAGGGCAGCTTCACATGAATACTGGACAGTACCAGAATCTTGTAAAAAGCGCCTAATAAAGTGATGGGTCTCCATTGTGACACTAGATTCCTATTACCCGCCTTTGGGATGAGATGAATGAGACCATCTGTAAGTGAGTCAGGCATCTCACCAGTGTCCCACACGCCCTGTAAGGCTGATGTAATGTGATCACCAATCTGCTCCCAAAAAGTAATAAAAAAATAACTGGTAAGTCCATTTGAACCTGGGCACTTGCCCTTGTGAAGGGTAAGTAATGCAGTCTTGAATTCTGCATTGGTGAAAGGTGCACCAAGAGAAACATACATCTCATCCTTCACCAATACAGGGATACACTGCCAAATTACCTCTCTGGCATCATCTATGGCTTGTGTGCCCGGATCTGCAGTAAAAAGGGATGCAAAAAAATCTGAAGCTACATGCATAACGGCATCAGGATCTGACTGTAACACCCCGTCTGAGTCAACAAGCTGCGAGACACTATCTCTACTATGTCTGGGTCCATGAGTAGAGAAAAAGTGTTTGTTGACCCTGCCACCCATCTGAATCCAAAAGGATTCCCGTGCATGAAAGGCATACTCTGCTCTCTGATCCAACAATATCTGTATATGAGCCCTTGCTGTAGCAAGGCGCTCCTGAATCCAAGCATCAGTGGGCCTCTTCTGCTCTTCCCTCTGAAGGGACGCTAACTGCTGGTGTATACCAATCTCACGTCTCCTGGAATCAGCAACTGTATGATAATAGTCACTAATTCCGGATAAGGCGGCAGCTACCTGAGATGGGTGGACAACTCCACCTTGTATGTGAGAAACCCAAATCTGTAAAATATTCTTCATGAGGTTCTCCTCTGCATAAAAGGCATCCGGAATCCTGACACTGGCAGAGTGTGCTCTCCGATGAGGCTCAAGAATCTGCAACACCACTGGAAAATGATTTGAAGTGGTAACCCCAGTAGAAATGCATACAGATCCGCCTCTGTCAAGTGCCCAATCATCTACATAAAATCTGTCAATACGTGCATGGATGGACATGTGTACTCTCTTGTTTGACCAAGAGTACAGGAGTGACTGTGGCATAACATGAAAGGCATCATCAAGCCAAGTATCCCTGCCACTGTACTGAAAGAGAAAGGCATCCCAGGCTGCCCTCTCCCAAGAATGAATTCCACCCTCTCTGCCTCCCTTTTTGTCTGATGGCAACTCAACCATCTTGAAATCGACACCAATGATCCAAGAATCTGCAATGGGGGCCCAAGATAGTAACTCCTTCTAAAAGGAGACTCGCTCCCCTTTGTTGTTGGGGGCATACAGATTGAGAAGACCATGCAGAGCCGCCAGAGGATGGCCATTCTACTCTTGGACTTTGAAAAAGCTTACGACAGAGTAGACTTGGGATTTTTTAGAGGGTACTCTTTCTCGCTTTGGTTTTTCAGATGCATGGATTAGAGGAGTATCCTCTCTCTACAGATCAGCCCATAGCCATGTGCTTATTGGGGGGGTAAGAGGGGACAGATTTCAGATTGGTAGATCAGTCCGCTAGGGATGTCCTCTTGCCCCTTTTCTTTTTCTGTTTGTGGCGGAAGCTATGAGCATCTACCTTAGATCTGGATGCGTCAATTTTACGAGCAAAAACCTATGAGCAGGTTTATCCGAGCGTGTTTTTCAAGAGATTTTTAAAAATGTTTTTCTTTAGGAAACATGGTTTTTACACTTTTATTTTCACTAGAACTAGATCCCTTTATCATAAAAATATACAGACTAGTCACTCATTCATTTTTACACAACATAATTTTCTTATTTAGAGACATCCCTTTGTACCCCTGTTATTACCTTAAAAAAGTGTTGATTTCTTTAAGAAATATTCCTCATAATCACTCTCAATGTAATAATACTATGCATATATAATTACTTATTAACACATTTATATCATATGGCAATATCTTTTTAGTGTTTTTATAGCATATTTATGGACATGTTTCTAAAGAAGTTTAAATTACTATAAATAAGTATTAACTTAGGCTTATATATCACTCTCATAAAATACATGTAATATTTAATACTATATATGAAAGATTTTCCAAAATATAACTCCATAGATGTGCTCAAATGGGGTGTTCCAATCAATTTAAGTGGTTGAATGACTATATTTGGACATTGGATATGAAAGTTATGTCACTTTTAAAAGTGCTGTCCAAGGTAGTTTCGCCAGCGAAACTACCTTGGGAGACTTGCTTCAAAGGGGTTTCGCTGGCGAAACTACCTGGATGGCTTGCTTCAATGAGTTTTCTTTGAAGAAACTCTTTCATGAAGATAGGTTGAGAGAGGGTTTTCAATGTCACCTCCTATTAAGTAAAAGTTGTAAGAAGGATCATAAGGGAATTTTCATAGAGAAGTCTACTCTACATGTGGGTTTCTTCAAAAGCCATCCCATTATGCTCTCACCATTCCTACAGATTCACCTAAAGATTTTTGTATAAAATAGGCATTGCTATAATACTTTGCATATTTCTAAGTGAAACTATGTTTTCTTCTGATCGATTTTTGCCATATTTATGCATAGTTGGAAGCTTTTTTTTTCCTTCGCTCGGACGCTCGGAAGATTTCGCTCAGAAAATGCTCGTCCCCCTTAGATCTCAAGCTGATATTTATGGGCTGAGGCTTCCTCTTCGTCGGGAAGAAGAGCTCCTGGATATAGTGAGTTGGCAGATGACACGGCTATTTTTTTGGATGCCTCCCCCCAGACACTCACTTCCTTCTGAACAGCCTTGGATTTATTTTGCACAGCTACAGGTGCACACATTAATTGGCATAAATCCAATGGTTTTTAAATTTGCGATGATGACACCCCGGATTGGGGTAATGATATTGGTTTCACTTGGGTACAAAGGGGTGTCTCCGTCAGATATTTGGGCTGCCAGGTTGGGGTGGGCATCTCTCCTTCACAACAGTTTGCTCCGGTGTTGGAGAGCATAAGAAGAAAGCTCCTTTTCTGGAGCTCAGCCAAACTTGACTTGGCATCCAGAGTGGTGGTGGTTAATCAAGTTCTTCTAGCCACAGCTTGGTTTGTATGCTCTTGTTGGTGCTACTCTAGGGATTGTATCACTCAGCTCAAGAGGCCCGTATGGAGTTTTTTATAGAGTGGTCTAGATGGCACAACTGATGTTGCAGCCAGGGTGGCTTGGAAGACCTTGATTCTTCCTACAAGAGAAGGGGGTTTGAATATCATTGACCTGGATCTACAGTGCAGAGCTTTACTCTGCAAGGTTGTTGTGAGAGGACTTATGCCAGGACAAGAGCCTTGGAAGGACTTTTTTATCAGATGCATACAGTCTCGCACACCCACTTCAGGAGATGATTGGATACACAGTACCAGATGGGTTTTCACCACAGCCCACCTCAGATCTCCTTCTTCCCCTCTTATGGTTGCTATACTGAAAGCATGGGCCAGCTTCAAGAGTACTCTTCGCAGGATTCCCCCGTCCACCCGTGAAGAGATTGAAAGGCAGCCTATCATGTGGAACGACAGTATTTTGCATGAGCATGGCAGACCACTCGGAGCTTCTCTTAACATGCAGTGGCCCAAATGGGAGAGGGGCCTTGCATCTACTGTGGGAGCATGGAAAGCCTTGTTGTTTGCTTGTAGGACTGGTCTTTAGAACCCCAAACTCTTTCTCTTTCTCTGTTTTCTAAGCTTGATGTGGCTGCTTGCTTCCTACAGACCGTCAGGCCCAGGTGGTTCATAATCTCAGAAGGAGTGTAGTAAGAATTCAATAGATTGATGCAGCCTTGCCCTTGGATTGGGTGGACACACGACATGCCTATTACTTGTTCCATGTGGATGGGGGCATTTTCCATATCGGGCATTCGTTTGCAGGTGATTACTTTACGGAACACACATGAGGATGCCCTAGTTTTTTATGTTTCTTCGGGGGGCAGGCTGTCCAAGTCCACAAATGATATATTGTTGGAGGTACCGTTTCAGCCAGTCAGGGTAGTGGGCTTCATGGAGCATGGCTTTCTTTCACAGTGGTACTTGGATCCTGACCCGCTACTTATTAACCTGGGCTCATGGAGGCTGTGGCTCTATGGAGGTGTCCCAATTAAGTTTTTGCAGTGGGACCTTGGGGAATGGGAGTGGATAGATGAAGGGCACCAAGAGAAAGGCATCCCCTTCTTTTGTTACATGGTCAGTAATGCCATGAAATTCCAGCTCAGCTGTAGGGGTTGGAGGCCCACTAGAGCTCCTCATTGGGAGAATTATCAGATTTTTGCAGGCTTGCAGAAAATTGTTTGGCAAAGGCTTTGGAAATCCCACCGGAATAGAAAAATCACTCTCTTCTTTTGGCTTTCAATTCATGGTGGGATAGTAGTGAATCATTGGAGATCCAGGTTTGTGGCTGACCCTACTTGCCCTCGTTGCCTTTCTACTTCGGAGACAGTACAACAGTGCCTTTTTTTTTTTTTTTGCAAAAAAGAGACTTCTATTAGGTAAGAAAGAAACTCGCTAGAGCAAGCTCTGTGCAGAAATACAACATGCTAAGCATGTAATAAAAAACACCTCAGAAGAATGAGGTAGAAAGAAACCAAGGCTGAGGCTGAAAATGCCAACTCAACCCTGTAGAAGTCTCAGCAAAAACAGCACTGCCTTTGGGATTGCAGACAGGCGAGAATCATATGGAAGGGGATTGCAAGACTTGTCAGCACTTTTGTTCACCTCCCCTTCTATATGACCTAGGGATCAGTGGCTTGGCTCACTCTTTCAAGGCCCCAGGTTTTTTGAGAGAGACATGACTCTCGTCTTGGGCTCTACACATCCGACGGCACCTTGTGGAGTCGTGCTCTTTAGAGGATGTTCCGGCCACTCTCTTCACGGCTGCTCATTCCTCGGTTGACTCTCCATGGGAGGTTTTAGCTAGCATTGCAGCATGGCACATTTGGAGAGCCAGATGCACTGAGGCTATGGAGGGTTCACAAGTTCACCCTTCTCAGATCTTGGCCAGAGTACTTGGACAGATACGGTACACACTCTGATGGCCATATGGGCGACCATGCAGGGATCCTCTCGAGTAGCCTCCTCCAGAAGAGTTACTTTTCTCAGGGATTGGAGAGACTCTCCCTTCCTTGCTGAGACTGCTACAGGGTTGAGTTGGCATTTTCAGCCTCAGCCTTGGTTTCATTCTACCTCATTTTTTTGAGGTGTTTTTATTACATGCTTAGCATGATGTATTTCCGCTCAGAGCTTGCTCTGGCGAGTTTCTTTCTTACTTAATAGAAGTCTCTTTTTTGCCCAAAAAAAAAAGAGTGTACTAGGTGTCTAGGGGGTGTTTTATAGTCTAGTGAGTCCTAGACATGCCACGTGTCATATTGGGAGATATCCCATAGACATTGTGACTTTCTAGAGTCTAGTGTCACACTATATAGTGTTGTACTTGTCTATTGTCTAGGACATCAGTCAACATCAAGCTTTATATCATGTGAGTATTTTGCTTATCATTGCCTAGCACTTGTTCTTTCCATTATGCTTTCCATATTTCCATTCCGTTCCTAGTTAGCTTGGCATTCTCCTACTGCCATGTCTCTTCAATTATGTTGTCATGTGATTTATGTTAATTTTTCTTTTTCTTTTTTTTTTCAAGAAAGAGACTTCTATTAAGTAAGAGAAAAAACCCGCGAGAGCAAGCTCAAAGCGGAATGCATCATGAAATCATGAGGATAAATAAAAAACCCCCTAAGAGTGAGGTGGAAAACAACCAAGGCTGAGGCTGAAAGTGCCACCTTAACCCTGTAGTAGTCTCAGAGAAGAAAGGAGAATCCTTCCATTCCCTGAAGAAAGAAGCCCTCCTAGCTGAGGCTGCACGGGAGTCTCCCTGCATACCCGTCCATACGGCCATCAAAGTATGTACGGTGTCTGTCTAGATACTAGCCAATGTGTGTGAGGGATGAACCTGAGTACCCTCCAAAGCCTCTGTGCATCTGGCTCTCCAGATATGCCAGGATGCTATGCTCGCTAGAATCTCCCAAGAAGTATCCACAGAGGCATGTACAGCTGTAAAAGGAAGGTGTGGTACCACATCCAATGAACAGGACTCAGTTTGATGATGTCGAACCGAAATGGCCCGAGAAGAGTCGAATCTCTCATAGAATACCTGAGGCCCTGTAAGAGAAAGCCAAGCCACTGAGCCCCATGTCATAAAGAATGGGGAGTGGGCAAAGTGACTGAAAATCCTGGCTACCCCCATCCAAATCATCCTCGCCTGTTTGCAATCCCATAAGCAATGCTGAATAGTCTCCGAAGCAGAGAGGCAGCGAGGGCAAGTAGGGTCGGTTGGACCTCCAAAGGTTCACTGCAATCCCGCCATGGATAGAGAGCCAAAAGAAGATAGTGATCTTTCTATTCATGTGGGATTTCCAGAGTCTCCTCCAGAAGCACCTCTGCAGATCCGCAGTGATATAAAATGTCTCCCAATGAGGAACTCTGGAAGGTCTCCAACATCCACTACTGAGCTGAAATCTCCTAGCATTACTGACCGTGTAACGAAAGAAGGGGATGCTCTTCTCTCGATGCTCTGCGTCAATCCACTCCCACTCTCCGGGGTCCCACTGCAAATACCTGATGGGAACTCCCCCATAGAGCCAGAGCCTTCAAGATCCGGTGGAGAGTAGCCGGGGGTCTGGATCTAGGAACCACTTTGAATCTGATCCCTACACCAAAAGACCTACAACCCTAATAGGCAGAAAAGCAGACTCAAGCAAGATGTCCTCTGTGGACCTGAGCAATCTGCCACCATCCTGGACACTAAAAACTAAAGCATCCTCCTGTGCATCTCGAAAGAACAAAACCTGAAGCGGAGCACCACCTCTCGTAAAAGTACCTGCCCAAGTGGAGGAAGTGAGTGGCATATCATCTGTGTCTACCCAAACCTCTGGAAGGGCTGCCTCAATCTGCAAGATCCTCCCTACACTCCCTCTGAGATGTCCTGTCAACCTTGATTTGGTCTCCTCTGGAAGCCTGCGGAAAGCTTTCCAAGACCCCATAGATGATGCAGGTCCCCTCTCCCACCTAGACCACTGCATGTAGAGTGAGCCACCCAGTGGTCTGCCATGATCATCTAAAATATTGTCATTCCACATGATGGGTTGCCTATCAATCTCTTCACGAGAGGAAGGAGGAATACACCAAAGAGTGCTTCTGAAATTGGCCCAAACTTTCAGAATGGCAACCATGAGAGGGGACGAAGGTGATGTGAGGTGGGCTATGGTGAAGATCCACCTAACACTGCTCATCCAGTCTCCTCCTGAACAAGGTGTGCACCTCTGTATGCTGCTAATAAGAAATTCCTTCCACGGTTCTTGCCTTGGCATAAGTCCCCGCACCACCATCTTGCAAAGTAAAGCTCTGCACTGTAAATCTGGATCAATAATATTGAGACCCCTTTCCAGTGTAGGGAGGATGAGGGTATCCCAAGCCACCTTGGCTAAGGCATCTGCTGTGCCATCAAGCCCACTCCAAAGAAAATTTCTGATCGGTCTTCTAAGCTGAATGATCCAGTCCCTAGAACGTCACTAGCATGAACAAACAAACTAGGCCGTGGCCAAGAGGCTGGTTGACCACCACAACTCTAGAGGCAAGATCCAACTTGGCTGAGCTCCAAAAAAGAAGCTTCCTCCTGATGCTCTCCAAAACGGGAGCAAACTGCTGCATGGAAGAAATACCCAAGCCGACCTGGCAGCCCAAATACCTGATAGGCACACCCCTCTGAACCCAAGTGAATCCTATGTCAGGCCCCCAAACTGGAGTGTCCTCATCACTTATCCAAAAGCCATTGGATTTATGCCAATTTATCTGCGCCCCTGCCGCCAAGCAAAATAAATCCAATGCTGTCCTAAAAGAAGTGAGCGTCTGTGGAGTGGCATCCAAGTAAACTGTTGTGTCATCTGCCAACTCACTGTCAAGTAGCTCCTCTTCCCTTCTGATGGGAAGTCTCAGCCCAAAGATGTCAGCTTGAGATCTAACATAGATACTCATAGCTTCGGCCACGAAAAAAAAAGGAAAGGAGCAAGGGGGCATCCCTGACAGACTGATCTTGAAATCTGAAATCTCTCACCCCTTACCCCACCAATCCCGCCATGGATAGAGAGCCAAAAGAAGATAGTGATCTTTCTATTCTTGTGGGATTTCCAGAGTCTCCTCCATAAGCACCTCTGCAGATCCGCAGTGATATCAAATGTCTCCCAATGAGGAACTCTGGAAGGTCTCCAACCTCTACTACTGAGCTGAAATCCCGCCATGGATAGAGAGCCAAAAGAAGATAGTGATCTTTCTATTCCTGTGGGATTTCCAGAGTCTCCTCCAGAAGCACCTCTGCAGATCCGCAGTGATATCAAATGTCTCCCAATGAGGAACTCTGGAAGGTCTCCAACCTCTACTACCGAGCTGAAATCTCCTAGCATTACTGACCGTGTAACGAAAGAAGGGGATGCTCTTCTCTCGATGCCCTGTGTCAATCCACTCCCACTCTCCGGGGTCCCACTGCAAATACCTGATGGGAACTTCCCCATAGAGCCAGAGCCTTCAAGACCCGGTGGAGAGTAGCCGGGGGTCTGGATCTAGGAACCACTCTGAATTTGATCCCTACACCAAAAGACCTACAACCCTGATAGGTAGAAAAGTAGACTCAACAAGATGTCCTCTGTGGACCTGAGCAATCTGCCACCATCCTGGACACTAAAAACTAAAGCATCCTCCTGTGCATCTCGAAAGGACAAAACCTGAAGCGGAGCACCGCCTCTCGTAAAAGTACCTGCCCAAGTGGAGGAAGTGAGTGGCATATCATCCGTGTCTACCCAAACCTCTGGAAGGGCTGCCTCAATCTGCAAGATCCTCCCTACACTCCCTCTGAGATGTCCTGTCAACCTTGATTTGGTCTCCTCTGGAAGCCTACGGAAAGCTTTCCAAGACCCCATAGATGATGCAGGTCCCCTCTCCCACCTGGACCACTGCATGTAGAGTGAGCCACCCAGTGGTCTGCCATGATCATCTAAAATATTGTCATTCCACATGATGGGTTGCCTATCAATCTCTTCACGAGAGGAAGGAGGAATACACCAAAGAGTGCTTCTGAAACTGGCCCAAACTTTCAGAATGGCAACCATGAGAGGGGACGAAGGTGATCTGAGGTGGGCTATGGTGAAGATCCACCTAACACTGCTCATCCAGTCTCCTCCTGAAGAAGGTGTGCACCTCTGTATGCTGCTAATAAGAAATTCCTTCCACGGTTCTTGCCTTGGCATAAGTCCCCGCACCACCATCTTGCAAAGTAAAGCTTTGCACTGTAAATTTGGATCAATAATATTGAGACCCCCTTCCTGTGTAGGGAGGATGAGGGTATCCCAAGCCACCTTGGCTAAGGCATCTACTGTGCCATCAAGCCCACTCCAAAGAAAATTTCTGATCGGTCTTCTGGGCTGAATGATGCAGTCCCTAGAACGGCACCAGCATGAACAAACAAACCAAGACCGTGGCCAAGAGGACCTGGTTGACCACCACAACTTAGAGGCAAGATCCAACTTTGCTGAGCTCCAAAAAAGAAGCTTCCTCCTGATGCTCTCCAAAACGGGAGCAAACTGCTGCATGGAAGAAATATCCAAGCCGACCTGGCAGCCCAAATACCTGATAGGCACACCCCTCTGAACCCAAGTGAATCCTATGTCAAGCCCCCAAACTGGAGTGTCCTCATCACTGATCCAAAAGCCATTGGATTTATGCCAATTTATCTGCGCCCCTGCCACCAAGCAAAATAAATCCAACGCTGTACTGAAAGAAGTGAGCGTCTGTGGAGTGGCATCCAAGTAAACTTCTGTGTCATCTACCAACTCACTGTCAAGTAGCTCCTCTTCCCTTCTGATGGGAAGTCTCAGCCCAAAGATGTCAGCTTGAGATCTAACATAGATACTCATAGCTTCGGCCACGAACAAAAAAAGGAAAGGAGCAAGGGGGCATCCCTGACGGATTGATCTCGAAATCTGAAATCTCTCACCCCTTACCCCACCAATAAGTACCTGTCTGTGGGCTGATCTGTACAAAGAGGAAACACCTCTGATCCAAGCATCAGTAAAGCCAAAGCGTAGAAGGGTGCCCTCCAAAAAACCCCAATCTACTCAGTCATAAGCTTTCTCAAAATCCAAAAGTAGAATGGCTAGATTCTGGCCACTTTGCATGGCCCACTCTAAAGCTTCCCAGAAAGAGAAAATGTTATAAAAAATGCTTCTGCCATGCACAAATCCCGTCTGAGTGTCATGAATAAGATCAGGGAGAAGGGGCTGCAATCGGAGGCTGATTGCCTTGGCCAGAATCTTGTAACAAGTCCCCAGAAGTGTGATAGGCCTCCACTGGGACACTAAATTTCTGCAACCTCCTTTCGGGATAAGGTGGATGAGACCCTCTGTAAGCGACCTAGGCGTCTCGCCAGAGTCCCAAATGGCTTGCAGGGCTGAAGTAATGTAGTCTCCAATCATATCCCAAAATGCAATGAAAAAAGACGGGGTGAGGCCATCCGAACCTGGGCACTTGCCCTTGTGAAGGGCTGAAAGTGCAGTCCTGAACTCTGTGTTGGTGAAATGTGCATCGAGCAAAACATGCATACCCGGATTCACCAACACAGGGATGCTTTGCCAAATAGCCTTTCTAGCATCCTCTCTATCATGTGTCTCAAGATCAGCAGTAAGAAGGGTGGCATAGAAATTTTGAAGCTATGCCTCAAGTGAGGCTCTGAGATAGCCAGCACAACAGGAAAGTGGTCTGAAGTGGAAACCCCATCAGCAATGCATACCGATCCACCTCTTTCTAGTGCCCAATCATCTACATAGAATCTGTCAATGCATGCATGAATAGGCTCTGCTGCCTCCTGTTCGACCAAGAGAAGAGGAGGGACTTTGGCTGGAGAATGCCACCAGTGGAGAATGGCACTGATGCCAATCTCATACCAAGACCTAAAAAATGGCACAAGGCATCGTCCAACCAAGTATCTCTGCCACAGAAGTGAAAAAGGAAGGCATCCCAAGCTGCTCTCTCCAAAGAGTGAAGTCTGCCTTCTCTACCCCCTTTTTTGTCTGACGGTAACTCAACCATGTTAAAGTCACCTCCAATCACCCATGAATCCGCAATGGGGGCCCAGGAGAGCAAATCCTTCCACATAAGGACACGTTCCCCTCTAATGTTGGAGGCATACAGGTTAAGGAAATTAACCTTACGCCCTCCAATCAAAAGAATAATCCACTGAGCTCTAGAGGGAATAATGACTCCGTGTCCAACAACTAAGGGGAGAACCGATTGCGAAACTGAAATAGAAGTGCCCCCCCTGGTGCCCAAGGCACGCAACCAAAAAGTATGGCTAGAAAGCAACTTGCCGGACTTGGCACAATCTCTAGAATCCAGTTTGTGCTCTTGAATAAATAAGATATCAATGGAACCCCCAGTAAGACCTGGATGAAGCTGATCCTGGATCAGCTGTCTACGGCGGCGATGTGGGACAACACCTAGGCCCTGTATGTTCCAACTAATAATCCTTATCGACGGGAGGATGTAGAGTGGAACACCTTACCCGACCTAGTGGCGGAAACAAACCCCTCAACAGGGGAAGACCTCCTGCTCGAGGAGGGACGAATGGAACCAAGTGGCGGAAAATCAACAGGGGAAAGAACCCTGCCACCTGAAGAAGAAGCCCTGTCAATAGGAAACCCAATCATTGGCTCCCCAAAAGTAGCGGGCACAAACTCCTCCTCTGGGAAATCTGAACCATCTGCCAGGGCTGAAAATGAGTTCCTGTGAAGCAAGCCAAACACCGGAGTGCAAAGGATCCCTTCTGAGGGAAGAGGATCAATTGTAAACCATCCCCTTCCCCCTATCCAAGGGAGGAAGTGAAGACTGCTCTCTATCCTGTGTCTGCCCAGAGGTGTCTGCCCAGAGGCGGAGACCTCTACTGCCTCAAGAAGAGCGTCTGGCACCGCTAGTTCTAGGGAAGAAGCTGCAACCGGGGAGAAGGTCAAAGCTTTATTGTCTCGGACTGTGCGAGGTGAGATTGGAAGGACAGCTCGAGGTGAAGCAGATTCCACTAATGTTCTCTCGTGAACTGAAGGAGGGATCTGCACACGTGCCGGAACCCACTGGAGAGCGTCGCGTGCCCCTGAGGTAGGTGGGGGTCGAGGAGCAGGTGATGGACCTGTACCACCTCTCTGTCGAGGCCGAGGAGCAGGTGCTGGACCTGTACCACCACCATCCAAGGGAGGACCGCCATGCGAAGGCCGAGGAGCAGGTGCTGGACCTGTACCACCCCTCTGTCGAGGCCGAGGAGCAAGTGCTGGACCTGTACCACCCCCCTGTCGAGGCCATGGGGCGGTAGCTGTACCAGAGGGCTTCTTGGGCCTTTTCTTCTTCCTGGGGAAATCCCTGGCAAAGTGTCCAATGGTCCTGCATATCCTGCACTGGTCCTGTCTGCCTGAAATCTCTACTCTCTGGCGAAAAAAGGAACCATCCGGGCGCTGGATCATAACATGGTCCATCTTGAGGTTAGGATCCTTACAGAGGACCCTAACTCTAGGTACCCCATCAGCCTTGGTTGCCTCTGCTGCAGTCAATGGCAACCCAGGGAGGGGTGGGATCTCAGCAACCGCGCCAAAATACTCCCCAATAACAGAAAGAAGTCAATGGTAAACCTGGGGAAGCCCGGGAAATCTGATGAAGAGCGAAAAGATTTCCTTATCTGCCTCCACTGGGTCGAAACCAATATGAAAGGCTGTTGGAACACTGAAAGGAAAGAGTAGAGTTGACACAAATTCAGAATACTTGCTTATAGAATGAAGAAGAAAGAGGTCCTTAAGTAGGCACCTCATACAAGGTCACTGACATCACTGATGACCTCAAAGCTCCACAATCATCTCCTCAATCTGCTCCTAGATTCACTCAATCATCCTATGTGGCTTTTCCACCACCTAACTGTGCTTGTGGGCACCTAACTGTGCCTCTAGCACTCACACATAGAAACATAAGGTGTGCCTGAGGCATACACCTTGAGATATCCCAACAAACCCCCCCTCAAGGAGATGCCTCAGGCTATGTCAAGGATACATCTAGTCTCATAGTTTCTCATGCCATCTCATGGTGGTCAAGGATAAATCTATGGCTAGGTTCTCATGCTAGCAAGGGTTTCCTTGGGTGTAAGGTAAACAGAAAGGGATACAAACAGACCTTCCAATGGTTATCTCCCCTACATGTACATGCAGACAATGTCTGTAGGAGGTACCATGGAACAAAACATACACATGGCTTACATCATAAGGTGACCAGAGGTGTTTACACACAACACACAATAATTTATTTTCATTCATTTTGGAGGACTATCCAGGCTGAGTACCTTGACATAAAAAGAGAGATCTGGAGCATACATAGAGATGAGTTTAAAATGCATAATCTTCATGGGATGCCTCATCTTGTGGAGGCAAAATATCCATGTCAAGGCAAGGTCTTACCACATGGGCAGTGTCTAGTGCCTTATAAGATGGTACTATGATAGAACAAGTGGATCTGAAAGTCATATCCTTCAAGAGAACAATTATCTTGTCATCTCCATAGTTGTGTAGAGAAGCATATCTTAGGTATCTGAGCTTCATCTTTTTCTTGTACTTGGAGTCAAATAAAAGTGCCATGAGAGGGTAGATCTCTGTAGTTGCTTCCTTTTTGGCAACCATTGTTTTGGCAATCTTCAACAAGGAAGTCAGGTTGGCATTTTCATCCTTTGTAGCATAACAAGACAGCATAACAAGACATTGCTTTATGTTTTGGCTTTTCACATATTTTGCATAAGCAAGCCATGAGAGGCTCTAACCCAAGTATTGGGTAGTGTCTTCTCTCTTACAGGGCTTAGAATAACAATTGAAATGCTTCAAAATATAAGCATTTAATGTAGCGAATAGTAGTGACTAGATTTCAAACAATGATGCTTCCTTTTACATGCTTCATAGAAGTGGAAAAAATAAACACTTTCCAATCACAACCAGGTCTAGCAAGTCAAAACAAAACTGAAGCAACACTTGTAATGAAGTTATTGAAAACTTCAAAAGACCAGAAATGCTAGAGTAGCATTTTATGTAGCATCATCTTCAAAACTTGTCCAAAACTGTCAAAAATGAAAAGCTGAACTTGGAGGGCTTGTAGCTCACTCTTCAAAGCAAGGAAAAGAGGGATTTTTGAAGAAAAAGAAAGCTCATATACCAGAGAAGATCCAGCACAGAGGTTGGACGAAATGGTGCGCACTTTTGCCCGGGAGAGTTGCTACAGGCTGAAACTGAGTTTTGATGATTTCTCCCTCATTACTAAACCAAATGACTTGAAAAATGGCTCAAAATCTTCGTCTTGAGGTCGCCCATCTACTCCTAAGAGGGCTCAGGCAATGGCGGAGCAGGCAGGGAGTATTGAGCAAGAGAAGAAATTCGCTGTTTGGAGAATGGCAGCCACCACAGACGTTTTTTCTTCAATTGCTTGCAGGTGGAAGTTCGCCCATACTAGAGGAGTTTCCAGCTCAGAGGGTTTGGGCAATGGTCGTTTGTAGATGGAGAACCAAGCTCTCAAAGATTTTGGGAAGAAAGAGGAAAATGGAGAAGAAGAAGATGAAGAAGAAGAAGATGAAGAAGAAGAAGAAGAAGATGATGTGGCAGAAATGGGCTCAAGGGGGATCAAATGGCTCTGATACCATGTTGGAACACTGAAAGGAAAGAGTAGAGTTGACACAAATTCAGAATACTTGCTTATAGAATGAAGAAGAAAGAGGTCCTTAAGTAGGCACCTCATACAAGGTCACTGACATCACTGATGACCTCAAAGCTCCACAATCATCTCCTCAATCTGCTCCTAGATTCACTCAATCATCCTATGTGGCTTTTCCACCACCTAACTGTGCTTGTGGGCACCTAACTGTGCCTCTAGCACTCACACATAGAAACATAAGGTGTGCCTGAGGCATACACCTTGAGATATCCCAACAAAGGCTTCAAAGAAGATCTTCCTGTGTCCTAGGTGTAAAAACTCAGCTTTGAGCACAGTGCTCGCAGCCTCTGGAGTGTCAAAAACAACTTGGGAAAAACCTCGTCCCAGAAGACGAACATCTAACAATTGTGGAGTGAGGTCTGGGGGGAGAGCCGCAAGCATCTAGTCTCTGGCTTGAGATCTGGAGGGGTGAGACCCGAAGATGCGTGCTAGCAACGTGGTAGAGCATTCAATCTCTACATCCTTCTTGAGCTGCTGCAACTCGTCTTTAGAAAAGGTAATAGTTTTCGCGGCCGGTGGAGGTGGAGTAGGATCGGCTGACGGAGTATCCATCGCCAATTGAGGTGAGAAGGCCGACTCTGACAATTTGGAGGCTCCTTTCGCTCCAAGAAATGCTGCGGGAGATAGGGGGGTAGAAAACAGGGAAAGGAGGTGAGGAGGGAGCGGGGGAAGTGGCGAGGAGGGGAGGGGTAGAGGGGAGAGGCTGAGAGGCTGAAGGGGAGGGGGCAGGCTGAGAGGGAGGGAGGGGGCAGGCTATGAGAGGAAGGAGAGGCAGGAAGGGGGCGGGCTGAGGGGCAGGGAGGGGGCGGCGGGCTGAGAGGAGAGGGAGAGGAGGGAGAGGAGAGGGAGGAAGGGGGCGGCGGCAGGCTGAGAGGGAGAGGAGAGGGAGAGGAAGGAGAGGGAGGGGCAGGGAGGGGCGGGCTGAGAGGAAGGGAGGGGGCGGCGCAGGCTGAGAGGAAGAGGAGAGGGAGAGGCGGAGAGGCCGGGAGGGGACGGCGCAGGCTGAGAGGGAGAGGAGAGGGAGAGGAAGGGGCAGGCTGAGAGGCAGGGAGGGGACGGAGGCGCAGGCTGAGAGGGGGGGGAGAGGGAGCGGGCTGAAGGGAAGGGGGCGGACTGAAGGGGGAGGAGGAGAAGAGAGGGAGGGGCTGAGGGAGGGGGAGGGGCTGAGGGCAAGGGAGAGAGGGAGGGACAGGCTGAGGGAGAGGGTGCAGCAAGGGAGCGGGGAGGAGCAGCAGCTCGGCGAGGCTTTGTTAAATTTTCTCAGCAGAGATTCTATGAAAATCTTTCATCATAAGGTGAAATGGCTTCCAAAAAGGTACATAGCTCACCACATTAAATGAGATGGAAATTACGGTTCACAAATAGGATAATGTATGTTTGGATAGTGCCATTTGAGGAGTACTAAATGATTTTCTATATTGTACAGGATGAATCAGAGCAACAAAGACTTGGGCTCTTGGATATTGATATAATCCTTCAGGTGATTACAACGTCTTATTTCTCAAGGACCCATACCATTCAGATATTGCTTCCAGAGTGGCGTGCTGCAGTCTTGGATGCCCATGGAGCAGTGGCAGGAACACTTCACAGATTGCATCCCTTGTCATTAGAAATTGCAGCCATTTGGCAAAATACATTTGCAAACAAACTATTTTTGGATGTAGATTCTGGTGACTTCCGGGCAAGGATGCCTTTTCAGCTTCCTGAGTTTGTATTAAGAGAAAATTCATGTGCATGCAGTGTAAAAGAGTCATTGGACAAGGAATGGTTTCCCATTGCCATAAATCTGTTAAAGCAGGCAGTTCCCATACCACCGAACCAATATCTAGAGGGTTTTTATGAAGCCATGTCTGTACTAATGACTAATCAAATAAGGAGACTAGTGGAAGAATCCATAATAACTTTCACAAAGTGTCTCGTAAGATACAGTCAAAGGACCCCTGAGGATGCACATTTACATTCTCCAGTGTCAGGAAAATATCAACAAATGTTTGAGGATGCAAAATTGTCTGCTCAACAATATTCTGAGTTTGTACAGAGCTCAGTTCCACCATTTGTCGTAAATCTGAAGTACCATGATGGGATTTACAGGTACATTTCTTTTCTTAGCAGTCAAATATGCAGACATCAATCATGTTAGCATTCTTGCAGAATTATTACGGGAACTGATCAACTAGCAACCATTAAGCTAATATCAATAAGATGTGAAAGCTAAAATTTACTAGTCACACCATCTTCCCCCCCCCAAAAAAAAGTCCCTTCTATTAAATGATTTGACAATGACACAAGTCATCCACTTGTGAGAGGCTGATAAAAAACAAGGGAAAGGTTGGCTTCCATGCAGCCTGCTTCACCGGGTTTTGGCTCACTGCCTATGTTGCATCAACTAGTGTGCAGGACCAAATTGCTTGATCCATCAGTGTAGACAATGCCTGCAAGAAAAATGATGACGTTTATCAGTTGTCTTTGTGAACCCTCTATAACTTGTTTTGGATGTCGATGAGAGTGGTAGCAGGTTTGATATGTGCCCCTCACCAAACTGCACAGTACTACCAAGATGTTCTAGGCTGTAATGTAGCAGCGTCTCCCAACCAATCTCATGTGGATAGTTTGCTCCCATTGCTTAGAAGGAGGAAAGGCCTCATGGATCTCTTGATGCATTCACTATCTCCAGATTCACAAAAGTAGGTAGGGGAGACATCTCAATGGGAAAGGCATGCCTCCCCTCACTTAGCAAGCGTACCATCCCCCACATGAACACACAGCTGTGAAGTCCCAGTGGATGCACCTCATCCACAAGATGATTCTGAGGTAGTATTTCTAGGTCACCTATACTGGGGACTACTCGATAAGCAATGGGAGATCATCTCTTGAACTCCTAGCATGCAATAATGATAGGTACCATCTCTCATGTCTGCAACCAAGGGCCAATGGGAAGTCCATCGTGCACCACCAATGAAAAGAAATCAGAAATCTTTTGTGGCTTGAGGCCGCAGCAAAACTTAGCAAGGATGTTGTGCAACACTTGCCGCTCAAGCTACTTCCTCTTGCGCGAGGGGATCTAGTATGAAGAGGCAGTTATCTATATTCATTGGTACTCTACTCCGTTGAAGTTAGAGCCACTGTGGGTTGCTGCTTGATAAGCCATGAGATAGACCAAATCCAAAAATGAAGCAATATCTGGAATTGGATCACTACGTGATCATGTCCCTGGCCTAGTCGAAATCACAATACTCATAAAAGCTGATTCCACTTTGGTAGGTGATTCATATTTTGTGGTACCCTTCAGATATCAAAGCATGTGAAGACAAGCCTTCTATTGTGTCTCCTTTGGTGTAGATGCAAACTAATAGAGCAACCAGGGTGTTTCCCAAATACAATAGACTCCCAACCAGTTGTTGATAACATGTTGGGTCTACTCACTAAGTGTCATATTTGGTGTTCAATTGTTCCCTGAATTCCATTGGAGTGACTTCTACTTTGCAATTCTTAGCAATTCTCCACTTTGCATCCCCTTTCTTACGGATCTCATCCATGACACACATACTGGATTTGTGCATGGGCTTCCAGATTGGGCAAAGCATAGCAGCAATAAATTACCCATTCTACTATTGGATTTTGAAAAAGCTTATGATAGTGTAGGTTGGGAATTCCTAGAGGGAACGCTTCATCATTTTGGTTTCTCAAAGGCATGGATTAGAGGGGTCTCCTCTTTGTACAGATCAGCCTACAGTCAGGTGCTTATCAGAGGAATCGGGTGGAGAGATTGCAGAGTTCTAGATCAGTCCGTTGGGGATACCATCTCATCCCTTTTCTTTTTCTATTTGTGGCTGAAGCTATGAGCATTTTTCTCAAATCATGAGCTTATTTTTTTGGGCTGAAGTTTCCCCTAAGACATAACGAACAACTTTTAGACTGTGAGTTGGCAGATGGCACTATTGGTTTTTTGGATGCCACTCCTCAAACACTTCAAGGAAGCCTTGGATTTGTTTTGTACTGCAGCTGCTGCGCACATTATTTGGAACAAATCTAATGGCTTTTTGGATCAATGATGAGGACACTCTAGATTGGGGGGCTGATTTTGGATTTACATGAATTCAGACTGGTGTTCCCATCATAGGATGCCAAGTCGGTATGGGTATCTCTTCTTCACAACATTTGCTACAGTGTTGGAGAGCATCATGACAAAACTCCTTTTCTAGAGTCCAACCAAATTGGGCCTAGCCTCTAGGGTGGTGGTTGTTAACTAGGTTTTTTAGGCCATGGCATGGTATGTTTGCTCTTGTTGGTGTAACTCTAGGGATTGCATTACTTAGTGCAAGAGACCTGTAAGGAACTTTTTGTGAAATGGGCTAGATGGCACCGCAAATACTATGGCTAGGGTGGCTTGGAAGACGTTGATCATTCCCACAAAAGGAGTCTCAATATCATAGACCCAGACTTGAAGTGCAGGGCATTACTTTGCAAGTTTGTGGTACTACTTTTGCCTAGGCAAGAGCCTTGGAAGGATTTCTTTATTCGATGCATACAGGCATGCACCCCTTATTCAGGTGGAGACTAGGTAGGTAGCACCAAATGGATTTTTGTTGGGGTCATGATGATTCTATCACTACTATGGACCTGAGCTCAAGATATGATACCTTGACATCTCTGAGAATGCTGCAGCTTTCGTTGTTTTCTAGAGGAGTTTTTTGTCTTAAAGTTTGTCTATGAGGTTTCTCCCTTGTGTTCTAGAACATGTCCTAGCCATATTTCTAGTCCTCAAGCAAATCAATCTTGACCGGCGCATTTGCACAAAATTAGGCCGTCATTCTGCTTAGTTTGTCTTTTTTGGCCTACAACTACCTATGGCAGGCCTTTGTTAATGAGAACCTTCTCGCTCATCACTCTTCTTTCTCTACCCATAATTGTAATAGCCCGTTGTTTCTGTCCTACGATTACTACCATTGCTTCTGCTAGTTGGTTCCTCGTCGACCTTACATTGACGGGCCCCCAAAAGATTATATAGTCTTCATCGACGGGCTAGTTTGCTTCATCGACAGGCCCCCAAAACATGATTTCTTCTTTTTCTTCTGATTCTTCTCTTCTCTCTCTCTCTCTCTCACACACACACACCCCTTTTTTTTTTTGGGTGAAAATTTTGTTACTTTATATTACAGAATCACTATCCCAAGACAGGATGTGGAACATTACATCACGAGAAGATCTCAGTATAACATAGATAGACATCAGGATCTATGTACTTAGTTTGCAAGCAATCATAGAAAGATTACTACAGAGAGTGCCTGAAGAAAGAAAAATTGAAAAAAGTAGGATCACCAAAGACTATATGATTTCTATCCTTCCATAGAGTCCAGAGTGCCCAATAGCGAACGCAAACAAAAAACAGATCAAAATCCTGTCTAGGTGGGTGTATCCCAAAGATCCAGAAGAACTTTCCAAAGGTAGCATTTGGAAAGCGAGCTCGCAAACACTGCCCAAGGAAGCTTTAAAAATCATGAGTATGGGAGCAATGCCAAAAGAGATGAGGCACTGACTCCTTGTGGAGCCAAACATCTACAACAAACAGCCGGAGCAGTACTCCCGCGTGCCACAAATTGCCCAGAAGGAAGAACTCCCAACAAAAGTCGCCACAAGAAGACCTATTGTTGGAGTGGAATTTTTGAATTTCAAATCTGTCTCGATCTCTCCCACCACCACTTGGCAATGCGATTCATTCGCCAAAGCTGATATGTCTTGTGAGAAACCCATGGTGGAGGAAAAAACACTTTATATAAAGAAGAGACAGTAATATGTGACAGCCTCAAAGGGCGACAACACGGTCCTCAAGCTTTAAAGGCGCAATGGGCTGCAAAGGCTGAAGCATTCCAACAATAGTTTGTCACATGAATCTGTAATGCATACCAAGACTAAATTTTGCAGCAGTCACAGGAAAAAAAAGGGGAATTCTTGAAGATCATAGTGATAGGGAGAGAAGCAAGCTAACACTAGGAATGGAAAGGAAAGATAATAAGCATAATGGAAATGAAATGGAAAGAAAATGAAAGCAATGCACAAGTACTTACATGATACCAAAGAGCTTGATGTTGACTGATATAATAGACAATAGATAAGTACAACACTATATCGTGTGACACTAGACTCTAGAAAGCCATAGTGTATATGGGATAGCTCCCAATATGACACGTGGAATGTCTAGGACTCACTAGACTATAAGACACACCTAGAACACTCATTTTAGACTCACTTTGGCTTCATATTCCAACACCCCCCCATGAAGACAAGGTGAGAGACTACTGGAATGGAACCAAGAACAAAACATGACAATGACAGTCATCAAACTGTGCATCCTATGTAACTCAAAGGTTAAAGTTTGAGCGTGTTCAGAGGTTGATCCAAGCACTCTCATGGCTTGAGACTCAATATGCTCAGAGGCTCATGTTATGGCATGGCTACATGACCAGCTCATAGGTCTAGGAATACACCAACATCCTGAAACTCGGCCAGGCCTGATAACGAGACCTATTAAAGCCAATACATATGGCTCCCACAGTACAACCCCCCTTGGCTTCATAACAGGACATGTTAGGAAGCCACACACCAAAATAGAAAAACCAACACATCTTTTTAGGAGGACTATCCAAGGCGGAGGACCTTTAGACTCAATGAAAACCAAACACTTAATACATATCATTTTAGGGAGACTACCCAAGGCAGAGGACCCCAAAATACATCAAGCTGTAGTAATAAAAAATTAGATCTCTTATGATAAGAGATGTCCTCCAAGTAGCCACTGTACACGTGTGCACATCCCTGCGAGACGATGACGATGTCGAAGAAGCGTTAGGTAGGAATACCCCAAAAGATGTGTCGGTGAAGTCCATGGGGTAGCTAGATGGAGCACTCACATACTGACTCTCAAAATGGCTAAGGGAGAGTCACCGATATCGAAGTAGAGGCTGGAGATGTCACGAGCACTCGAAGAGTCGGTCAAAAGTGGAGCTCGGGTACCAAGGACAATCGGGCGATAATCAAAGTAGTCAGGAAGTGTTTGGAGCTCACATTAAGCTCGGAGCAGCTCCAATAGAATGTCGGGCAGAAGGATCAAATGGCGGGCTGGAGCAGAGTTCAACGATGAAGAGGATGGACAGCTCCACGTTGAGCTGGTTGCATCATGCTTGGGCTGTCAAATCATTGAGTTCCAGAACAAAATTTGCGCGCAGAAATAAATTTTGTCACTTCTTGCAAGGGCTGTAACTTTTTACAGACAACTCAGATTGCAATGATGTAAAAACAAAATTTGTATTACTCAAGGTCCTCTACAGCTTTGCTGAAGACACAAAGCTGTGATTCTGCTTCTAGCTCTGGATAAAAGCATCATATCGTCTGCAGGTCACAGAAAGATGTAGCTAAAGGAAGGAGAAGAGAGGTGGCAGATCATGGCGTGGAGAAGAGATCTCAAGGAAGGAGAGAAGAGGGCAGCCTTCCAAGGAGGAGGAGTTAGAGTAGCTTCATTGGCCTCCCTCATCTCAACCTCTTAGAAGGGAAAGGGAAAGAGAGAGCAGGGCTAGGAACATGGCTCTGATACCATATGAAAGATCATAGTGGTAGGGAGAGAAGCAAGCTAACACTAGGAATGGAAAGGAAAGATAACAAGCATAATGGAAATGAAATGGAAAGAAAATGAAAGCAATGGACAAGTACTCGCATGATATCAAAGAGCTTGATGTTGATTGATATAATAGACAATAGACAAGTACAACACTATATAGTGTGACACTAGACTCTAGAAAGCCAAAGTGTATATGGGATAACTCCCAATATGACACGTGGCATGTCTAGGACTCACTAGACTATAAAACACACCTAGAACACTCATTTTAGACTCACTTTGGCTTCATATTCCAACAATTCCATCATCATGAATGATTTCTGCAACTGAGTGGGTCGCCTTCAAGCTAAGGAAATATGAGCTTCTAGGCTCCTGCACTGCCAATGGTAGTTGTATTCCAACTGACTAATTCATCACCCAGGGGTAAAAGCCTTTGACCACTCACTGGGCGAAGGAGAGTTAGCAGGAGATTGCAGTTCTTCTTCTCGATTTTGAGAAGGCTTATGATAGGGTAGACTGGGGTTTCTTGGAGGGAGCTGCCAAACCATAAACTGAAAGGGCTTGCATCAAAGCAGAAAGATCAGCCGGAGTATTCCTTGGAGTAAAGAAAGAATCATCAGCATAGGCATGAGCAACCATGTTGTGCTTTTCATCCAGTTTCAAACCATGGAGAGAATGTATAGCCATTAGATGATCAATGTATTGTAGCATAGGATGAGTAGCAATAGCATACAATAAGGCACTACAGCCCTGACAAACCAAACTATGAAGAGTCCATTCTTCAGAGATGTTTCCAAAAAGAATACAAGCAGCATTGCTATCTCTGTAGAGCCAATAAATAACCTGCTGCATTTTTATTCCAAAGCCCAAGGCTCACATTGTTTGCAAGATGAACTCCCATTGAACTGTATCAAAAGCTTTTGCAATGTCAATCTGTAAGAGCAAAACATCCTGCTGCATGTACTTGGCATATTCAATCCCAACATAAGCATTGGCAATAATGTCCATGATATGCCTACGAGGAACAAAGCCATATTGAGAAGGATGCAACCCATCATGCAGATAGCCTTTGATACGGTCAACAAGCCTTTTAGCTATGATCTTGCAAATGATTGGCATGAGCGTGATTGGTCTCCAATCAGTGATAAAATTAGAAATCCGCTTCTTAGGAAGGAGCTTTACCAATCCCTTTTTCCATGACAGGGGCATTTGCTGATTTTCCCAAGCTAAATTAGCCATTTGCAGCAGAGGGTATTTGAGGCTATCCTAGAAAGCAAGAAAGAATTCAACAGTGAGGCCATCCCATCCTGGAGATTTCCATCTATCACAGGATTTAATTGCATCTGACAATTCCTTTTTAGTGAAGGGAAGTTCTAGCTCTAAAACTTGAGCTTGAGAAAGAATTGGATGGACATACTATAAAAGAAGCTGACGTGCAGACAAAATCTCAAGAGAAGGAAAGTCCACATGCCCAAAATCGTTGGAGAAGTGCTGCACATAAAAATCAGCAAGTTCATAGCGAGATGAAGACCAAGAACCATGAGGCATCCGGACCCGATAAATATTTGCAGCCTGTCTTTTGTAATGCAAGCTTTTGAAGGGGGATGAGCATTTTCTGAGCGAAATCTTCCGAGCGTCTGAGCGAAGGAAAAAAAAAGCTTCCAACTATGCATAAATATGGCAAAAATCGATCAGAAGAAAACATAGTTTCACTTAGAAATATGCAAAGTATTATAGCAATGCCTATTTTATACAAAAATCTTTAGGTGAATCTGTAGGAATGGTGAGAGCATAATGGGATGGCTTTTGAAGAAACCCACATGTAGAGTAGACTTCTCTATAAAAATTCCCTTATGATCCTTCTTACAACTTTTACTTAATAGGGGGTGACACTGACAACCCTCTCTCAACCTATCTTCATGAAAGAGTTTCTTCAAAGAAAACTCATTGAAGCAAGCCATCCAGGTAGTTTCGCCAGCGAAACCCCTTTGAAGCAAGTCTCCCAAGGTAGTTTCGCTGGCGAAACTACCTTGGACAGCACTTTTAAAAGTGACATAACTTTCATATCCAATGTCCAAATATAGTCATTCAACCACTCCAATTGATTGGAACACCCCATTTGAGCACATCTATGGAGTTATATTTTGGAAAATCTTTCATATATAGTATTAAATATTACATGTATTTTATGAGAATGATATATAAGCCCAAGTTAATACTTATTTATAGTAATTTAAACTTCTTTAGAAACATGTCCATAAATATGCTATAAAAACACTAAAAAGATATTGCCATATGATATAAATGTGTTAATAAGTAATTATATATGCATAGTATTATTACATTGAGAGTGATTATGAGGAATGTTTCTTAAAGGAATCAACACTTTTTTAAGGTAATAACAGGGGTACAAAGGGATGTCTCTAAATAAGAAAATTATGTTGTGTAAAAATGAATGAGTGACTAGTCTGTATATTTTTATGATAAAGGGATCTAGTTCTAGTGAAAATAAAAGTGTAAAAACCATGTTTCCTAAAGAAAAACATTTTTAAAAATCTCTTGAAAAACACGCTCAGATAAACCTGCTCACAGGTTTTTGCTCGTAAAATTGACGCATCCCTTTTGAAGATTTGCTTCGAAGAACAGCCTTTATCCAAAAAAGCCCTTTGTCGAGATCCAGTTTCCCATTTAGCAAGCTTTCTTCGATCATTTGATTGGAGACAGAATTTGGCCTGACATAAGTGCATGCTTTTATCAGAAGACAAAGGCCGAAGGTGACTAAGCTTAGTCGCACTCTGACAAGTGAGTTTAGCATGCACAACAGCCTCCCATGTGGCTCGCATAAATGATTTACCATAATCCCGAATCACAGCTTGCATTCGAGCAACAAAAGCCTGCCATGCATAATCCAGATAAAAAAGCATCTGAGAAGAGAGAGGCTGAATGGCATCAGAAACCATAGCTTTAAAATCAGCATGTTCAAGATAATTGTTATTCACCAACAAAATCCTTCTGCAAGGCAATCTGTCATCAGGAAAGTCATGCATGGAGAGCCTCAATTAAAGAGGTGCATGATCAGAATACGTGAAGGCATGATCAACCCAAAGTTGACAAGTAAAAGCATCACAATGTTGCGGATCAACCTGATACCATCTGTCTAGGCATTGGATGGACAAAAGCAGTAGAGCCCAGACCACCTTCACAGCCACCCTCATCCACATTTAAAGCAAGTGAACAACACTATCAAAAGGTAAAAGGCATTCATTGAAACTCCTTGTCTCTACACACCTTCGGCTACAACTCATACTCTGGTCACATTTCCACTAAAAGCTATATAACCTAAAAAAGAACCCACTGGATTATACAGCTCAAGACAAGCTCTCCTACTGACTGAGATCAAGCTCAGAAAATACATAGAAGACCCATGAAACATAAAACTCCAGAAATGACAACTTCAAAACTGCATAACTACCATGAACACTTTCTGATAGCTCAAGGTATAAACAACCATGCTCATATCTCCCCTGACAAAATCCATGAACAATCCCAGACCTCATTTTCGTCAAGTGAACCAGAAGTGAAAATTTTACCCTAACCGTGGGGAGTTTACTCTTGCTGTAAAAAGCAAAAGTACTTCATTTCATGTGCTCTATTCACATCTCCTGCTAGATCGCCCATTCGGAACTTTTCCAAGTCCACTTCACGGACGCATGCCACACGAGGAGGGTGGATTTGGTGCTTGGTCCTCCGCTCATTACGGCTACCAATTGGCGAGATCTCTTTCTTGATCTTCACGTCGACCTTCAACGGCTGATTGTCCAGTGCATTGTTCAAGGAGACGATGGGTGGGATGATACACCGTGGTTGGTTTAAGGTGAAGAACTATTGATACGTTGGGAGAACTTTGATTTTAATTCTACTAATTGTGCAGTGATCGAGCTACTTGCTGCTTTGGAGGTAATTAAAAGGGTGTCCTTCATCGAAGGGTGGGATGCTTCCCAAGCTTGGGGGGAGATTTGGCGCATCTGCTTGTTAATTCCTATGGATAAGCTCGTCTTGAATGGTTTATTCTCAATCTCACTACAAAGGTTTTTAGGCCTCGGCTATGGTTGGTAATGTTTCGACCAAGGAATCCATTTGTATCTAATCAACCTTTTGTGCCTCATTTCGAGCTTCAAGTTGTAATTCTTTTTGGTCTAAAGATAAACTATCAACAAAGGATTGTAAGTTTATTTGGTGCCGAACGTTTGGCTCAAGTGTTGAATTCTCCCCACCCTCTCCTTCTACCTATCTTGGACTACCGAGAAACTTGGGATGTCCGAATTTTAGTCTTGGTGTGATGACATCTTGGATCCTTCAATTTGATGGAGCTTACAAACCTTCGACCAAGGCTTCTGGCATGGGTGTGAAGCTCACTTCACCGGGTGGTGAGGAGTATTGTTATAGCAAGTCTGCACCTACAAGTACTTGCAATCAAGCTGAGTACTCGGCGCTCATTTTTGGGCTACAAAAGGCACAAGAACATCATGTCAAGCAACTTGAAGTGCAAGGAGATTCTCAACTAGTGTGTGAACAAGTTAGTGGAAGGTGGAAGGTTCGGAGCAAAGGCTTGGTTCCACGACATCAACAAGCATTGGAACTTTGCAACCAATTTGAAGAGGTAAAAATTCAGCATATCCCTCAAGCTCGAAATCTAGTTGCTGATTTCTGGGCACGTGAAGCTTGTACTTCAATCACGCATGATGCGAGTGGAAGCACCACCCCAACAAAGTTGCAAGCCACGAAGGAGAGTGATCATTTGTAAGGAATGCAAAGGTTGTGGTCATCATGAAAGTCCGATGACGTCGAACCAAAATGGCCCGAGAGGAGTCAACTCTCTCATAGAAAACATAAGGTCCTGTAAGAGAAAGCCAAGCCACTGAGCCCCATGTCATAAAGAATGGGGAGTGGACAAAGTGACTGAAAATCCTGGCTACCCCCATCCAAATCATCCTCGCCTGTCTGCAATCCCATAAGCAATGCTGAATAGTCTCCGAAGCAGAAAGGCATCGAGGGCAAGTAGGGTCGGCTCCGAACCTGGACCTCCAAAGGTTCACTACAATCCCACCATGGATAGAAAGCCAAAAGAAGATAGTGATCTTTCTATTCCTGTGGGATTTCCAGAGTCT
Source organism: Dipteris shenzhenensis (assembly GCF_047967505.1). Lineage (NCBI taxonomy): Eukaryota > Viridiplantae > Streptophyta > Polypodiopsida > Gleicheniales > Dipteridaceae > Dipteris > Dipteris shenzhenensis. The sequence continues at coordinate 58,392,895 of NC_141600.1, read as the reverse complement.
CCTCCTAAAGCACCTCTGCAGATCCGCAGTGATATCAAAAGTCTCCCAATGAGGAACTCTGGAAGGTCTCCAATCTCTAGTACTAAGCTGATATCTCCTGGCATTACTGACTGTGTAACGAAAGAAGGGGATGCTCTTCTCTCGATGCCCTGCGTCAATCCACTCCCACTCTCCGGGGTCCCACTGCAAATACTTGATGGGAACTCCCCCATAGAGCCAGAGCCTCCAAGACCCGGTGGAGAGTAGCCGGGGGTGTTTGGGTCTAGGAACCACTCTGAATCTGATCCCTGCACGAAAAGACCTACAACCCTGATAGGCTGAAAAGCAGACTTAAGTAAGATGTCCTCTGTGGACCTGAGCAATTTGCCACCATCCTGGACACTAAAAACCAAAGCATCCTCCTGTGCATCTCGAAAGGCCAAAACTTGAAGCAGAACACCGCTTCACCCGATTTTCAGTTCAAGCTTCCTCTTTCTATTGTTTGTCCATAGATAAGCCTCGTCTTGCCTCTCTCTTTTCCATCTTCCAAGCATGGCCGACATTCCCGTGTTTTGTGGACGGGTGGAAGAAAATCCAAATGAGTATCTTGTGGCCTTCAAGTGCCGTTGTGTTTCTCTCAACTTTCTTACTGAAGACAAATGGTTGTTGGTTCTTCCCACATTTCTAGAGGGTTTGGCTCAAGTGTGGTATGAGAAGCAGGCTGAAGACGTTCGCCAAAGCTGGCCAAGATTGACAGCAGTGATGATTGAGTATTTCGGCAAAGAAGAGGAGCCAGAGAATGTGTACCTGCAGGTGGCAAACTTGAAGCAATCAGAAGGTGAGATGGCGCGTCGATATGTGGATTGAGCGGCCGTGCTCTTGGACCGTTTAATTCCCATGCAAGAGGACAATGCCGGATTTTGAGCTGGAATGACTCAGCATGTGTTGGGCTACCTTGTAGCAGGAGCAAGTGACGAATTCCGCCTCAAGCTTAAATGGGAGAATCCAGAAACTATGGTGCTAGCACATGAGATTGCTCAAAAGTTTGATAAAGTTCAGTCTGACCCCGCTTCAAAGAAGACGATTGTCCCTCCGCAAGCCCCTCAATTCCTACAACAACAACCTAGGGGGTCTAACTCAGGGGCATACCCCCACCCCTCATCAGGGATGTATCCACTGCCTCCACCTCAAATGTATGGTCCTCCCTTAGATGCTTACCCTCAACAAGGTGTATATTCTCACCCTCCGCCTCGAAGATTTCCCTAGCCTCGCCCACGAGCCCCCCTCCTTTCTACTCCCTCGGCCCCTCCAGCTAAAGAGGCCCCCCCTGCAACAGAACCTAGAGTCAATGACCTAGCCAAGGTTCTGAATGATCTTCAGCTTGAGATGGTGGGCATCAGAAATCAAGCCAACCGCCCTCCAAGAGACCGTGCTAATGTTGTATGCTACGAGTGCCACCAGAAGGATCATTATCGAACGGAATGTCCCAATATTCCAAGGGTGAATCTTCTAAGTGAATCAGGCACTGAGGATTATGACGTAGAGATCCTTGACCTTGGGAAAAGAAGTCGTACCACCTCGGACCCCTCTCCAAACCGTGGACCGGGCCGCCCCAGGAAGAAGGTGTCCTTCTCAGAGCCCTCAGATGCTGAGATGGTAGACCCACCAACAAAGAAGACTAAAAGATCCCGCAGGAGTAAGTGGTCGCCCTCGGATTTTCCTATCGGCTCGGGGCAAGAAGACTATTCGGTCGTTCAGGACCTTGCTCATCGCTCTTTGAGCATCACGCTCCCTCAACTAATAGCATTAAGCCCTAAGGTGAGACGTGAGCTGCAACAAGGGCTCTCAACAAGAAGGAGCAAGAAAAAGGGACAGGTAAGAGAGGTATCTTCTATCTCTGAAGAAATTGATCGGCACCCATATACAGTCGATGTCATCATAGATAATTGCCGTGTCAAAAATGTGTGTGTTGATGGGGGAGCTGCATGTAATATCATGGTGCTCCGAATCATGAAGAAATTGAATTTGAAATGTACAAGGCATTCCTCCACTCGAATCAAGATAGCAGATGGTCGACGACTCGCCACCCTGGGAGTCATTGAGGATTTGCCCATCACTCTCAATGGGTTGACCACCACCGTCAATTTCTATGTAGTGGACATTGAAGATACAGCTAGGAGTTACCTAGCCATACTCGGGAGACCATGGTTGAGAAAGAGTGATGCAGTCAGCTATTAGAAGATAGGACACATGTCTTTTGGTGCTTCTAAGGAGAAGATCCCGGTGCAACCAGGTGCCACGGAACCAGAAGAAGAAGAGGAGCAAGACAGTGATATACTCTCATCCTCGATGTCTGAATCAATGGAAGAATCAGACGGGAGGGAGGAGTTCTCAGAGGAGGAAGTTTACATGATGGGGGTGTCTCCGACCCCGCCACTTGCAAAAAAGGTAAAAATAGCTAGTCCTCAACAGCTTGAATCTATGCTTTCCCCAGACCTCACTCCAAGTGAGAAAGACGAGTTCCTAGAAATGTTCAAAGACTTCCCTGACCTCTTTGCAACTAGCTACCACCACCTTCGCCATGTGACTGCCATAGAGCACAAGATAGAGCTGAAGCTTGATGCGAAGCCTGTGGCTCAGAAGTATTGGAGATTAGGGCCCCTACAGACTGATGCTTTGCGCTCGGAGTTGCAGAAGCTTGTAGAAGCTGGGTTTATTGTTCCGGTTCACAATACTGAATGGGTTTCACCAGTGGTAGTCACCCCAAATAAAAACAACAAGTGGCAGGTCTGCATCGACTATAAGAAACTCAATGCAGCCACCAAGAGGGACCATCATCCTCTCCCTTTCAAGACCTCATTCTTGAGAAGGTAAGTGGTCATGAGATGTATACTTTCTGTGATGGTTACTCTGGGTTTTATCAAATCAGAATTGCCGAAGAAGATGTGCTTAAAACCACATTTGCCACACCCTGGGGGACATTTGCATTCAAACTAATACCATTTGGCCTCACCAATGCTCCTGCTACCTTTCAAAGATTTATGCAGATAGTGTTTGCTCCTTATTTTAGGGATTTCTTGGAGGTGTTTTTAGATGATTTTTGTATATTCTCGTCACGTAAGGAGCACGTCATGAAGGTTAGGTTGGCCTTCCAAAGGGTCAATGATGCGAATGGCAGTCTCAACGTGGAGAAATGCACCATTGGAGCCACTCAAGGGAGGTTACTGAATTTGACCCCACTGCTTCAGCCAACGAAAATTAAGGCCAATTAGTTCGTCACCTTGGTTGTCCTTTGGGCTCGGGACTTACTCGTCGACAACAAATTGATTGGGTTCTAATCAAGCTCCGGAAAAAGCTTGAATATTGGAAACTGGCAACTTGGCCTTTACATGTTCGCCTCCGAGTAGTGCAGTTCATTCTTGTGGCGTACATTCAATTTTATTTGCCTTTGATCATGTTCACCAAGGCAGACCTTGCTTCCTTTATGTCTGTCATTATGGAAATCTTTTGGCGTTCCAAACATGGCATAAAAAGTCTCAGACTGCTTTCGGTGCATTGAATTTGTTCCCCTAAACTGCATAGAGGATTGAATATCACTAATATCAAGGTGCACATCCTTGCTCACAGGAGGTAAATGTTGCTGCAATTTCTGAAAGGTGATCAGCCTTGGGCTCTCATGATTCAATCTCTCTTCACACATATCAGTACTCCTGCCTTTGGTCATTGGCAACCTGCTCAGTGGGATTTCTTGTTTGGGTGCATTGATGGCACTTTGCATAGCTGCCCTATGGTCTCCAACTTGCTTCTTGAATGGAAACATATTCTGTCTCACTGGAATGGCATGGTCGACAGTCTCTGATGGGTAATTCTTTGCGGGCTGAAAGCATTCACTGGTCAAAAGTTTTTCAGCCTCCGCTTGCTTTACAAGAACCTCGCCGTTCTTACTTTATTTCTTTTAAAGGGATCAATACTGTTGCTGATGTTATTCATGATGATGGCTCTATGCTTCCCTTTTCTCTGGCAACCACACAATATGGTTTGGGTTCTCATTATCGTACTTTGTGGCAACAAATCACTTGTATGCTTTTCCGTTTGGTTCCGCTTCCCCCTTTGGAACTCCAAGATCGATTAGAGGATTGGACATTGACTTCCCTTGGGTCCTCCTCTCGTCCTTTGAGGCTATCTCATATTACTGTGCCTGCATTATACAAAATCCTTTTGCCTCAACCTGGGTTTCAGAAAGGGCTAATTCTCTTTGGCGAAAGTATCGGCCAGCTAAGTGGTGGAGAAAAAGACTGCGACAACTTTGGACATACAAGGTTCCACTTCGGCAACAGGTTTTTTTATGGCGAGTGCTTCTGAGAATTTTTCCATCTGGATAGTTGCTGGCCCGTAGGCATATTGCTCCCGCTTTACGATGTCTGATTTCTCAAGAGACTGTGTCTCATTTATTCTAGGATTGCCCTTCTTCTCGACAATTTTTGGATTCTCTTTGACAAAGGCTACGAGCGAGATTCCCGACCCGCAATTGTAAAGTCTTTAGTGATCCCATTTTTTCTTTGTTTGCTTTCTTTAAGCATTCTCTGCAGTAATCTTTCTTTGATTGCTTGCTAGCTCGCCAAATAGATCAGGATGCATATTTGGCTTATACTGAGATCTTCAGTTGATGCATTTTCTAGCGCCTCTTTTTTTAGGTGACTATTCTTGTAATATAATCAATAAAAGCTTTCACTAATTTAAAAAAAAAGTGTGTGTGTGTGTGTGTTGGCAAGTGGTTGACTGCTACACTTGGGGGTTCTTTTGTTCGAAAAGTGTATTATGCAGCAAGAGGTTTTTTTGAGGTCATTATGATAGATGAGGAGCATAAGCAGATGCTTTTGGATCACTCTCGTCTTTACTTTGGACAACACATGGTCCATGTCCTCCTCCCTTGGTCGCCGACCAAGGATTATTAGGCTCTTATTCGTCATAGATGTCCAGTTTGGGTGGAGGTGGTGGATTTCCCACAATGTTTGGCTTCACTTTTGCCTAAAAGCAGCATCCTTGGGCAAAGTATTTTGCCCTCCAAGGCCAAATGGGAATTCGAACATATTTTGCATCTTATGGGATAGTGATAATCCCACTCCTGAGTCCTACTCTGTTACAATAAATCATGTTGCAATGGGTAGCACTTTCTACAAGCTAAAATGGGGTTTGTTTGCGGGCGCTTGTTTTGAATGTAAGAAATTTGGGAATATGGCTTCACAATGCCCCTTGCATGCACAAAAAATGCCAATGGACTCTATGCCTATTCAGATGCAAAATAAGGATTTTGCTGGCACTCCTGCAATTAAGACCAAAGGTACTCAATTCAATAGGTATATGTTGCTTAAGATAAAGGCAAAGCTCCGGCTGTTTCAAATGCAAATGCTAGTGCTTCACTCCCTTCTACTTCTCAATTAAAAAGAAAAGAGAAGACTTTGTAGGAAGTCTGGCAGACTCCACGAAAAACTGTTGCAGCCAGGAGACCTCTACCTCCTCGCACTTGGAATGGGGCTTCGTCTAATGGTCACACCTCTGAACAAAATTCGGGTGTAGGCATTACTTGGACTGCTGTCACAGCCAATCGTACTCTTGTCCCGAAGGAGGACATTGCTACTTTGCTGTCCTCTCCAAAGGCAATGGTGTTACCTTAGGATAGGGGCCCTGATCTTGAGGTGGATATACAGACTTGACTTGCATTTTGGGCTTAGCTGCTGTACATATATTGTAAATATGTTGTCACATATTAAATGCTTGACTCTCAATGTACAGGGTTTGTGTGATACTAGGAAATGGAAACTCGTTTGGGTGTATCTCAATAAATTACAGCCTCACATTGTAGCTCTTCAAAGAGAAATCAGCACATGTATGCAGGACAGCATGGACACTTTCATGGTTATGATATTTTCTATGCTAGACAGCATTCTTTTTGTCTTTCTGGTGAGACATGAATTGTAGCCTGCAGTGGCTTTTAATGATATCTATGGAAGAAGGATTGTTGTGCAATGCTTAATCCAGGGAGAGATTTTTGAATTTGTTTCAGTTTATGCTCCACAATCATCTCATGCTAGAGGCAAAATGGAAGGACATGCAGAGCTATCCCTGGCGTTATCATGCCTTCATATGTGGAGATTTTAATAATACTCCTCAACCTGGAGCAACCTGGAGATAATACATCTGGACGCACTCATATGCTGCCATTTGAAAGAGATCATTGGTCTCAGCTCTTGCTTTCAGCTCCGTTTGACTGACTTATGGAAAGAATCTCTACCTTTTATGCCAGGTTTCACATTTCAGCATAATGCAGTTTCCTCTTATTAGGCACGCCTGGATTGTTGGAATCCACAGCATTATGACAATATTACTTCAAAAATGTGGGTGGTTATACCTTTGTGCATTCGGATCATGCTCCTGTCTGGCTGAGAATATCTTTACATGATATGCCAAATGATCGATTATTTCATAGAAGGCTGCTCATTGTAAACAACAGTTACTTGCAGCATAATGCCTACAAAGACATGGTTTCTGATGCATGTCAGCCTCTTTCTCATCAAAGTATTATTACTATAGATTATGCTTGGGATGCTTTCGTTGCTCACATGCAATCTGTAATCAGGACCTCTGCGGTAAAATGTAGCTCAAGTGAGTGGATGTTGACGATTGTTGCTGCTCCCCGCTCCTCCTGCTGCCCTCCTTGCTGTCCCCTCCCTCCCCTCCTTGCTTCTCCTCCCTCCCCTCCCCCCTGCCTACTGCTCCCCCCGCCTCCCCCCTTGACTCCCCTCCCTCACTGCTGCAAGCCCCCCCCCCCCGCGCGCTGCCTCCTCCCTCCCCTCCCCCCTACTTGCTGCTCCCCCTGCCTCCTCCCTCCCCTCCTTGCTTCTCCTCCCTCCCCTCCCCCCTACCTATTGCTCCCCCCGCCTCCCCCCCGACTCCCCTCCCTCGCTGCTGCAGCCCCCCCCGCACGCTGCCTCCTCCCTCTCCTCCCCCCTACCTGCTGCTCCCCCCGCCCCCCCCGCCTCCCCTCCCTCTCTCCCCTTCTCTACCTCCCGCGCTGCTGCAACCCCCCCTCGCGCTGCTGCCAGCTCCTCCCCCGCGCTGCTGCCTGCCTGCACGCCCCCCCCCCCCCCCCGGCGGGTCTTTCTTTGCTCCCCCCCCCCTTCTCCTCCACTCCTCCTCTCCTCTATCCTCCCCTCCTCTCCTCTTGCTGCCCCCCCTCTCTCTTTGCTGACTCCTCCTCTCCTTGCTCTTTCCTCTCTCTCCCACCTTCCTTTCACCCTCTCCCTTCATTTGGAGTACCCTATTCTCCTTTAGGGGTCTCTTGGGCTTCAGGAAAACGGACGGAGTTCTTCTTTGTGTTTGAATCGGCCTTTCCCACCTCGATTGACGAATGGGTTCCCATTCAGTCAATCCGTTACCACCCACATCGGTCGCGAGAACCGTCACTTTCTCAAAAGACGAGCTGCAGCAGTTGCAAAAGGATTTGGAGCATGAGTGTTCCATGACTCTCTTCGCACACATCCATGGCTCCCACCCCTCCAGGTCACAAGCTAGAGATTGGATGCTTGCGGTGCTTCCCCAGGAGCTTGCCCCCACCTTAAGGATGTTCGGTGTGCCTAGATTCCCCGGACGTCACGAGAGACCTGCTACAGGCCGGGTTTCTATTTCTAGGCTACAGGAGGATTTTTTTGTTTCCCTTCCAACTAGGCTTTGACCCAGTTGAAGAGGACAAGCAGGGAATTTCTATTTTCATCAGGTTTCCTGGTCTTCCCTCAGTTTATCACCGGCTTCTTTCAGTTATTGGCGAGAGGTTTGGTGTGGTAGTAGAGATCCCCCCTCTTCCTGGCGAGCCCTCTTCGGCTATTGAGGCGGTAAGGATGGATGGGGTACCCAAGGTTAGGGTCATTCTCCAGGACCCTAATATTTCAGATGACCACATCATGCTACAGCGACTCGATGGGTCTTTCTTTCGCCAGATATTTGAGGTTGCAGGTCGGCAAGACCAGTGTAGGATTTGCAGATCCTCAGGGCACTTCGCCAGAGATTGCCCAACAAAGAAAAAGAGGCCCAGAAAGCAACCACCTCGTACTAGCTTATGACAGAGAGCAGGAGCAGGACCTACCACTCCACAGGCACTACCTCAGACATGGGCTCCCCCCCCTCCTAGGGCTATTCGAGTCCCTCTTACACCCCGCACCACCTCTGGCCCATGGTGGGTTCTGGTCGTGGTTAGGCCCTCTACTTCAGATCACACCTCCACCGCTTTGGAGGCTACCCCCTTGGAACCTCGGGAGGAGATTAGTGTTCAGGAGCGTTGTTCAACTCCACCCTAGGATCAGGCTGTACCTTCCTCAGTAGCCCAGGTTGTTAGCACCTCATCCGCAACACTTCTTGATCAGGACTCAGTACAGGTGCCTCTTTCTATGGATAGAGGGAAGGGGGTCTTACATTCTCTCCCTGCTTCGGTAGGAATCCTTCATACCCCCTCCCTAGGACTGGCTTAGCGGAACTCCTTTTCCACTCTAGAGGACCTCTCTGACCTCCCAGATGATGATTTTGTACCTTCCACTTTCGGAGAGCCAGTTACGGCATTTCTTTTGAGAGATCTTTCTCTCTCTCACCTGTGGACTTTCCTCCCCTTGGACCTCGTGTGTATGGCAGCAGGTCAACTCCGCTGGAGGGTTCTTTTTCCACCACCAGGTCGGGTAAGGTATTCCAACCCGCTTTCTCCCGCCAATGAGGATAGCCAGTTGGAATATACAGGGATTGGGCGACATCCCTTATCGCCGTTGAAGACAGCTGATTAGGAATCAGCTCCATCCAGGTGTTTCAGGTGGTTCCCTAGACATTCTTTTTCTTCAGGAACACAAACTGGATGTCATAGATTGCTTCAAGTCAGGTAAGCTGCATTCAGGCCTGACTTTTTGGCTTCCTGCCTTGGGAACCAGCGGAGGTACATGCATATCAGTTTTAGATTCCATTCTCCCTCTGATCATTGGACAAGGTACCATAACCCCCTCCAGGGCCCAGTGGGTTTTACTTCTGATTGACAGACGTAAGGTTGGTTTCCTCAACCTCTATGCTCCGAACAACAGAGGGGACCGTGTTCTATTTTGGAAAGAGTTGCTCTCGTGGGCTAACATTGCAGATTCGTGGATTATAAGAGGTGACTTCAATATGGTTGAGGCACCTTCTGATAAGCAAGGGGGCAGAGAAGGTGCTATTCATTCCCTCGAGAGAGCAGCTTGGGATGCCTTCTTGTTCAGGTTCAGTGGCAGAGATGTTTGGTCAGATGATGCATTTCATGTTCAACCTCAGTCACTTTTGTTTTCATGGTCGAACCATAGGGTGCAGATGCCTATCCATGCCCGAATTGATAGATTCTATGTGGATGACTGGGCTCTTGATAGATGGGGGACAATTTGCATTGCACTTGGTGTTTCCACTTCCGACCGTTTTACAGTAGTTTTGTCCATCTCAGAGCCCCATCTGAGAGGACGGTTTCACAGTATCAGGATCCCCGATGCCTTATACACGGATGAGACTCTCACAGAGGCAATCTTGGAGATCTGGGTTTCTCACATGCAGGGGGGTGGCCGGTCCTTCACATGTGGCCACAGCACTTGCCAGTATCAGCGACTTTTATCACTTCGCTGCTAGTGCTCGGCAAGGGTACTCAAGCGAGAGATTGGTATCCGCCAGCAGTTGGCAGCCTTGCAAAGGGAGGAGCAAAAACGACCATCAGATGCTAGGGTACAGGAGCGCCTTGCTAGACATTGCTTGATCAGAGAGCAGAGTATGTCTTTCATGCATGGGAGTCCTTTTGGATACAGATGGGAGGGAGAGTCAATAAACACTTTTTCTCTACACTTGGTCCCAGACATAGTAGAGAGAGTGTCAGGCAGCTTATTGACTCTGATGGTGTTTTGCAGTCTCGTCCACTTAGCGACAGATTTCTATGCCTCCCTTCTTTCCGCAGATCCTGACACACAGGCCAGAGATGTGGCTAGAGATGAATTTTGGCAGAGTTTACCTTTGTTGGTCACACCAGAGATGATATGCTCACTTGATGCACGCTTTACCAACACAGAGTTCAAGACTCTGCTCTCTCCGCCCTTCATAAGGGCAAATGCCCTGGTTCCGATGGTCTTACTCCTCCTTTTTTAATAGCCTTTTGGGATATGATAGGTGATCATATTACTTCAGCCTTGCAGGGCATTTGAGACTCGGGTGAGATGCCTGACTCACTGACCCAGGGACTCATACACCTTATCCCGAAAGCTGGCAACAGGAATTTTGTATCCCATTGGAGACCCATCACTCTTTTGGGCACTCTATACAAAATCCTTGCCAATGCGATCAGCATCTGATTGCAGCCCCTTCTTCCAGACCTCATCCATGATACTCAGACAGGCTTTGTACATGGCAGGAGCATATTTGATAATATCTTCTCCTTTTGGGAAGCCATAGAGTGGGCTATGCAGAGCGGGCAGAGGCTGGCAATTTGAGAAAGCCTATGACAGAGTAGATTGGGGTTTTCTTAAGGGCACTCTTCTACGATTTGGATTTTCAGATGCATGGATTAGAGGGGTGGCCTCCCTTTACAGGTCAGCCCACAGCCAGGTTTTGATTGGAGGGGTAAGGGGTGACGGGTTTCAGATTTCCAGATCAGTTCGTCAGGGATGCCCTTTAGCCCCCTTCCTCTTTCTTTTTGTGGCAGAAGCTATGAGTATCTTCCTTAGATCTCAGGCTGAGCTTTATGGGTTGAGATTGCCCTTGAGACAAGAGCAGGAGCTTCTTGACTGTGAGTTGGCTGATGACACTGCTATTTTTATTGAGGCCTCTTCGCAGTCACTTTGGATATTTTTTGCTCAGCTACAGGGGCACACATTAACTGGCATAAATCCTTTGGCTTTTGGATCAGTGATGAGGACACTCCAGGCTGGGGAGTTGACATTGGCTTTTCCTGGATTCAGAGGGGTCTTTCTGTCAGATATTTGGGATACCAGGTAGGATTGGGCATCTAGCACAACAGTTTGCCCCAGTACTAGAAGGTATAAGAAAAAATCTCCTTTTTTGGAGCTCAGCCAAACTCGACCTTGCCTCTAGAGTTGTGGTAGTGAACTAGGTTCTCTTGGCCACCGCCTGGTTTGTGTGTTCTTGTTGGTGCCGGTCTAGGGATTGCATCACTCAGCTCATTAGACCAGTGAGGAGTTTTTTATGGAGTGGACTTGATGGCATGGCAGATGTTGCAGTGAGGGTGGCCTCGGAGACCATTATTCTCCCTACTTGGGAAGGGGGCCTTAATATCATTGACCCGGACTTGAAGTGCAGGGCATTTCTTTGTAAGGTGGTGGTGAGGGGACTCATGCCTAGGTAGGAGCCTTGGAAGGATTTCTTTTTTGGACACATTCACGCTTGCATACCTACCTTGGGACATGATTGGGTGGACAGCCCTCGCTGGATTTTTACTTCCGCCTCTCTCAGGTCTCCTGCCTCTCATCCTGGACAAAGGATGCTCATCTAAAGATTTTTTTAAAGGTCTGCATTGCAAGAGGTAATCTTCAAATATTTGTTGCGGTCTTATGCTCGATGGGGTTTGGACTTCTTCAAGAGCACAACTTGCTGCAGCATGTGTTGATCATTTTTTGCGTCGTCAGTTTGGGATGGCAGATCTCCCTTCACAAGATGTTCTTCAAGCCAGGAATTTTCTCCTTCAGTATGTTTCTCCCATTGTTTCTCCTATGCAAGCTATTGAGCTGGAAATGCCTTTTACTGAAAAAGAATTGACTGATGCTTAAAAATCCAATGGCAGATGGAAATCTTCAGAATGGGATGGTCTCACAGTTGAGTTCTTTCTTGCATACTGGGATATTCTTAAGCTGCCTCTTTTATGCATGATCAATTCTGCTTAGGAAAATCAACATCTACCAGACTCATGGAAAAAAGGGATTGTTAAGCTCATTCCAAAAAAGAATATATGTGAATCCTTGGCTGATTGGAGGCCAATTACCCTTATGCCTATAGTTTACAAGATCATCGCCAAGATGGTAGTTGATCGCATAAAAGGGTATCTACATGATCATCTGGTAGCAACAGATATGCTTCATGGTTTGGACATTCCTGGCAGTGGTACGCTAATTACTCATGCATATGCTGATGATTCCTTTTCTACTCCAAGAAATACTCATCAGAATTTATCCTCTCTCATGCAAGCACTCTCTCTTTTTGGTTTGGCTGCTGGCCTTCATGTTAATTTTCAGAAATCCAAATTGTTACCTTTGTATTTCAAGGAATGGCATTCTCTTTTATGACCTGGTGAAATTGTCCAACCAAATCAGCTGGTTCATCATTTGGGTTATCCTCTTGGTTGGATGATTACTTGTCAAAAGCAATCTGATTGGGTTTTGGCAAAATTGAAGAAGAAACTTGAATATTGGAAACTTGCCACATGGCCTTTGCATGTCACTGATTGGAGACCAATCACGCTCATGCCAGTCATTTACAAGATCATAGCTAAAATGCTTGTTGAACGTACAAAGGCTATCTTCCCTTGCAGCCCTACAATGCGAAGGCGCTGCCAGGGAAGCTGGGGGTCGATCACGGCCTCTCTGCTCTGTAGGCGACTGTCATCAGTGATGGAGAAGAAGTGTACTGAAGAGTCCGAGAAGAGGCCTGCCACCACCAAAGGAATGCCTCGTGGAGTGAACTATCCGAGCCACCTCTCATCTGCCGGGAAGAGCTGTCTGGTGTCTACGGGGATCCTCCAACCTGTAGGGATGGCAGCATCAATCTCCGCTCGCCAAGCCTGGATCCCACGAGCCGTACCTACTGCTGCTGCCAGCTCGCCTGGATTCAGCTGACTGTAGACGTCCCTCCAACCCGGAACGAGCGCGCGGGCCCACGCGCCCAGAGGGCCCAAGGGATATGGGATCTCTCGCCGAGTTGACGACCTGTATCATCTGTCACTTGGCTGCTCTAGATCAGGGGCTGTCTGTCTGTCTCATCTCGGCAACTAGGGAGGACCTGGGAGAGGCTGTGTCGCAACTTCCTCCAGACCGAAATGAGGCTACGGAGGAAGGGGAAACGGGGCTGAGCCAAAGGTGCTGAAGTGAAGATCCATCAGATAGAAGGCTGCCAAACACCCCCTAACTGGGGGGTACACCCACTGAGACCATGCTGTAGCAAGAGCTTCCACGTCTGTCCTCCTGGGGTCGGGCCGCGGATGACTAGCTTGCCAAGAAGTGCCTAACTCTGAAGCTCTGGATCTATGGTGCCGAGGCCGCCCTCTGCCTGGGAGAGAATGACCGTCTGCCAGGCGACCCTAGCTCTGGTGGTGCCAGAGCCGTCTGAACCAGACCATAGGAAGTTACGCACCAGTCTCCTCAGCTGGGCTACACAAGACCTCGAGAAACACCAGCAAGAGGCCACATACCAAGCAGTGGCAAGAAGGACCTGGTTGACCACAAGGGCCCTGCCTGCCAAGGAAAGTCGAGCCGTGCTCCAGAAAGCAAGCTTCTGTCGTATGGAGGCTAGGACCGGTAAGAACTGCTGAGCCGGTGTGATGTCCAGGCCTACCTGGAATCCCAGGTAACGTGTCGTCTGTCCTCTAGGGATCCAACGAAACCCCAAGAAAATACCCCACTGTGAGCTGACTCCCGGATCCGTAAGAAAACCAACTGACTTATGCCAGTTGATTTTCGCTCCAGCCGCAAGGCAAAACATCTCTAGGGACAGTCTCACACGCTCCAGTGACTTGACATCATCCTGCACATATAGGGCTGTGTTGTCTGCATACTCGGAGTCCAAGAGCTCGGCATCCTCTCGAATAGGGAGACACATCCCGCGAAGACCAGTGGTGCGAGCTCGAAGGAAGTGTGTCATGGCCTCCGCAAAAAATAGGAAGAGGTAAGGCGCTAATGGACAGCCCTGACGTACCGAGCGCTCAAGTGTGAATCTCTCCCCCATCCTCTGCCGCTAATGATAACCCGACTGGAGGCCGATCTGCAAAGGCTAGCAATACCTCTAATCCACTCATCCGGGAAACCGAACCGAGCGAGTGTATCTTCCAAGAAAGACCAGTCTACCCTGTCGTACGCCTTCTCAAAGTCGAGAAGAAGTATGGCAAGGTGCTGGCCACTGTGCTGGGCCCATTCCGTCGCCTCTGAGAAAGTGAAGATGTTGTCCAAGATGCTGTGATCTTGGACAAAACCAGTCTGGGTGTCATGAATCAGGTCGTGTAGCAGGGGGCGGATGCGACTGCTAATCATCTTGGCGAGGATTTTGTAGGCGGTCGGGAGGAGGGTGATTGGGCGCCACTGTCTGATCTCCTGGCGGTCCCCCCCTTTGGGGATGAGGCAAATCAGGCCTGTCGCAAGGCTCTCTGGCATCTGCCCGCTGGAGAAGATGTGCTGGAAGGCTGCGAGCAAGGGCCGGTGGATCTGCTCCCAAAAGATGGTGAAGAAAGCTCTAGAGAGGCCATCCTCACCTGGGCATTTCTGCCCATCAATAGCACTCACCGCATCTTGCATCTCCGCAACAGTGAAGGGTGCGAGAAGGGTATCGCTCATGCTAGGTTGCACGAGTCTGGATGTAGATCTCCACACCTCCTCCCTGCAAATGCGACCACGAGGGTCTGGGGGCTCCTGCTGGAATAAAGATTTGTAGAAGTCTGTCGCTAAGTCCCGGACCTCATCTGGATCTGTCCTGACACTACCATCCTGCGCCCTAAGAGAACGGAGCTGTTCCCCTGCTGACCTCTGTCCATGAGTCCTGAAGAACTCCCTGCACATCCTGTCGCCTTTCCTAGCCCAGAAGGACTTGGAAGCATGAAATGAAAACTCTGAGCGACGCTGGGTGATCTCCTCTAGCATGGCCTGGGCCCCCGAACCTCCTGCTGTCTGAGCTCCTCAGAGCCTGGAGAAGACTGCTGCATCCTCTGAATCGAGGCGAGGTCATGTCTGAGACCCCTCTCCCGCGCCCAACACCGCTGTCTGACCTGAATCGCCTCCTGCTGGCAAATGCGGCTAGACTCATCAAGTGCTTGAGCTACCTGTGCTGCCATATCCCTGGTAGGGTCCCACTCCTGCTCCCATAGGTCCACTATCCTGCTGTGAACCGCTGCTCTGGTGTAGATGGAATCTGGGATCCGGCATGAACGTGGAGGTGAGGACTGAGAGGCCGAGTCCAGGACTAGGATGACTGGGGCATGGTCTGAAAGTGTCGTCCCTGGAACCACTCCTGACTCTCCTCCTCTGCCAAGCGCCCAATCACTGACATAGAAACGGTCCAGTCTCTCCAGGAGTCTGCCTCCCTCCCTCCTGTAACCCCAAGAGAAGTCCAGACTCCTAGGCCATCTGCAAAAGGAAGGCTCCCTCCAATTGTCCCGACCTCCCACTGCAAAGAGGAAGGAGTCCCAATCTGCCTGCTCTGCCTGAGCTATACCAAGGAACTTTGGGCCCCTTCCCTGCTGATCCTCTAAGGTCTCAAGGTTGTTGAAGTCCCCTCCTACAATCCAAGAGTCCATCTCTGGCAATAGGTCTGTCAAGGATCTCCAAAAAACGGATCTACGTCTAAGATCAGTCGGGGCGTAGATATTGAGGATGCCGATGCGGGATCCCTCAATATGCAAGCCCACCCAAAGCACACGTCCTGGGATCAAAGTGCAAGAACCAAACACATGCTGAACTAGAGAAGCGTCGATGGAGGTACAGACACCCCCGCTTCTCCCCTGCTCACCAATCGAAGGTTCCCAGTAGGTGTGGGAGCGTCCTGTGAGGACCTTCCCACAAATACTAGTCTGTGAAGCCGAAAGCTTGTGTTCCTGTAGTAGGAGCACATCTACCTTTCCCACCAAAGCTAGCTGGAGCTCCTGTCTGAGCACCATCTTCCTGGGGCCACGGGTGCCTGATGAGTGGAACCCGTTGACGTTCCAAGAGATAATGCGTAAACTCATGAGGAGGGAAGGTGGGCCACAAACAGCTGTCTGCTTGCGGTCGAAGTCGAAGTGGTCGGAGGATGTCCTGTGTGGAGACGAAGGCGCTTCTGTGAAGGTTTCGAAGGAGAGGCCGGATCATCGGACCCATCCTCTAAAACCTTCAGCAGAGGGGAAAGGCCTTTCATCCCGTGGTGGTAAGCTCTCTCTAACCAGCTCAACGCCTCTGCCAAGGAAATGTTGTAGAAGCCTGCAACCTCTGAAGTCCTCCAGGGGCGAAGCCCTTCCGCGTAGGCCCACTCCAGCGGTGGTCTAATAATGACCAGGAGTTGGAAACGTTTGGCGCTGTGGCGCCAACGCAGACGAACATCGCCCTCCTGCCACTACCGCTGAAGAAGCTCCGCTGCTCTGCTACCAATCCAGTCCTGCACCTGCTCTTGGGTCTGGTCTCGTATCGTCTCCCAAACATTTTCATTCATCCATTGCTCATTCCCATCACTGGAGATAGTGAAGGAATAGCTAGGACCATCGTGCGGAGCCAGGATGGACACCTTACCCTCCGCTCCCTTGCGGAGGAAGAAGATGCTGATGTCTAGGCATGCGCGAAAGGAGCTAATACCCGCTGCACCAAGTAGTCCCAAGGACCTGCTCGGTAAAACTCCAATGGAAGAGCTCTAGGAGCAGCCCTTGGGCTTGGGGATGAAGATGAGGAGTCTGAACCGGAGGGAGGGGTGTTGGCCACCTGTAGGAAAGGCCTATCCCCGCCGTCGGGCCCGGAGGGGTAGACGAGGGTGAGGTCTGTGCAGGCTTCGGGGCTGAAGGTGGCGCAGGTGGGGGGGGGGGGGGGTTCCTTCTGGATCATGCTCGAGGAAGAGGGTGGAGCAGAAACCACTGGTGCGGGGGGGGATCCTGGAGGGGGGGTGGGGGTCGGAGAATTGAGGAGGAGGGGGGAGGTGGGGGAGGGCGGGGTGAGGGATGAGGGGGAGGCTGGCTGACCTTCTCCTTTCCCTTCTCCTTCCCCTTACCGGGCTGCTGATGAGTAGGGATCATCTGAGGGGGCTCTGGCTGTGGCTGGGAAGGTTTTTTGGGGCCTGCCTTGTTGCCCTTCCGTTTTCGTTTGACTTCCGTCCAGCCTTCCCCTTCGGGAGGGGATGTCGCTGACTGGAGCAGAGTATCCTGAGCTGCCTGAACGGGAGTCTTCTGAGATTCTGTACCCGTGAAGCGAGGACATGAGCGAGCCTGGTGCCCGAAGCCATGGCATCTCAGACACTGGTTTGGGCGACCAGTGACCAGAATGCGCTGCGTCACCACACCTGTGTCTGTCTCTATCTCGAACTCCGAAGGGATGCTCTGTGGATCAAGGACTGCCACTTTGACACGTGGCACCCCTTGGGCTGCCGCGCATCAACGTAAGTGTCCTGCATAGGCCAACCAAAGTGTGCTCCGGGTCCTTGATGATCGGGCGAAGCTCGGTTGCGAGACCTGGAAAGATAAGGGTAACTGGGTATTGAGGAATGCGAAAGCGGGAATCGAAGTCCGCTACATTGAATCCCCTGTACCAAGGGACCATGAGGATGATCTTCCCACCCACAGAAGTAGGGGATCGCCTGACTATGTCGCTCGCAGCCTGTTCTGAGGAGAGCTTAAGCCAGAAAATGCCACGTCCCATGAGTGCCACCTCCTCAATGTGACTGTCCTCGAGGTAGAGGGTGGACTGCAACCAATCCCTAATGTCTGCTCGTGAAGGAGAGTAGCCAATGACCCTCCCATAAACTGATGTCTGGGAGAAGTCCGTGGCGGCCTACTTCACCAAGGAGACCTGGTGCTCTGTCAATGTAACGCGATAGGCTGGTGGAGTGGGGGTCCGTCTGGGCCACCGGTTCCGGGCACGTAGCCGCCATATCGCTAGGTGAAGGGAAAAGAAGAGGGGGGTGAGAGGTAAGGGGCTAAGGGTGGAAGAAGGTGGGCGGGGACTAAGGGGTGGCCCTTTAAAAAAAAAAAAAAAAGGGTGGCGGGGACTAAGGGGTGGTGAGGTGAACTGAGGTGAGCGGAGCGGAGTGGTGTGAGGCGGGGTGGGTGGGGTGAGCGTAGTGGAGCGGGGTGCGGTGAGTGGAGCGGGGTGAGGTGAACGAAGCGGGAGGGCGGAGTGGAGCGCAGAGAGGTGGGTCGAGGCGGGAAGGGGCGAGGTGAGCGGAGCGGAACGGAGGGAACGAGGTGGAGGCGGGGGGGCGGAGAGGAGCGGGTGGGTCGAGGCGGAATGGGGTGAGGTGAGTGGAGAGGAGCGAGACGGAGCGGGACGGAAGGAGTGTGGCGAGGGGAGGGGGGGGGTAGCGACGGGCGGAGGATTTGGCGGAGAGTGGGAGCGTAGCGGAGAGGGGGGGCGGAAGTCTGCACAACAGCAGTCTACGAAGGGAGGAAAGAAAGAAAGAAAGAAAGTGTATTATTGTCCACTAGAGGCCAAAATGGGCCCATGGGACATCAAGAACTCTGCATACAAGATAGCACAAAATCAACGTGCCCCAAAGAAGAGGGAGAGGGCCGCGCAGGTAGCAAGGGGGGGGTAGACGGGGAGCGAAGGGGGAGGGAGCTCGCAGGAGCGCTTAAGATTCATCAAGAGCTTTCTTCGAGAGAGAGATGACTTGATAGTCGTCATAATGTGCCTCTTCACATTTGTGGCAATCAAAAACATCGCTTAGGCATTGCGGCGGTCAAACTTCTTCTACTCCTCTCTCGATGCTATGGGACTAGCAGGAGGGACTGTAGCAGTCTGTTGTCTGCTTGTAGTCTTAGAAGAGGCTGCTTGTGAAGGGCCCTGCATGCTAGCCCAAGTGGCTATCAACATGTGAACCGTGTCAGTCCAAATACCCGTGAACACCTGTGATGGGTGTATCTGCGTGCCATCCAATGCCTCTGTACATCTGGCTCTCCAAATGTGCCAAGAGGAAATGCTAGCCAAAATCTCCCAAGAGGTGTCCACTGAAGCATGGGAAGCTCTGAAGGGAGTAAGTGGTACATCCTGAAGAGAGCAGGGCTCTATCACTTGCCGGCGGACTGAGAGTGCCCAAGAAGAAGACTCACGCTCATAAAACACCTGGGGCCCAGTAAGGGATAACCATGCGACCGAGCCCCAAGTCATGAAGAAAGGGGATGTATGATAAATGCTGAGTATCCGAGCAACCCCTTTCCAAACAGTCCTTGCCTGACTGCAGTCCCAAAGGCAATGTCGCACTGACTCCTCTGTAGAATGACAGCGAGGGCAAGTGGGATCAGCCCCAAATCGTGATCTCCACTGGTTCACTGCAATCCCTCCATGAATAGCAAGCCAAATGAAAAGAGTGATCTTTCTATTTCTGAGGGATTTACAGAGCCTCCTTCAGAAATTCCTACGCAAATCTGCGGTGATGAAGAAGCTCTCCCACTGGGGGGCTCTAGAGGGAATCCAACCCCTAATGCTCAGCTGCAATCTCCTAGCATTACCAACCGTGAAACGAAAGAAGGGAATCCCCCTCTCTCGGTGCCCATGATCTATCCATTCCCACTCTCCTAGGTCCCACTGCAAGCACCTGATAGGTGCACCTCCATATAACCACAACCTCCAGGATCCCAAGGCCAAGAGCAGAGGGTCAGGGTCTAAGTACCACTGCAAGCCCGCTCCATGGTCCACAAAACTAGCAATCCTGACAGGCTGAAAGGCAACCTCTAGAAGGATATCATCCGTGGATCTAGAGAGTATACCTCCATCCCCAACATCAAAGACCAGCGCATCTTCCTCGAGACCTCAAAGAGCGATCACCTGTAAAGGAACTACTGTCCTCGAAAAAGCTCCCATATAAGTGGTGGAAGTTATAGGCATCTCAACTGTCCATTTCACCGAAATGGCTACACCTATCTGCTGAATCCTGCGTGCTACTCCTCTGAGATGACTCACTGACTGTAGTCTCTGATCCTCAGGTAGCCTGATAAAAGCCTTCCAAGTGCCTACTGTGTAGGTGGGGCCTCTCTCCCATCTAGACCACTGCATGTAATGGGAGGTGCCCAGTGGTCTGCCATGCTCATCAAGTATACTATCGTTCCAAATGATTGGCTGCCTATCAACCTCTAGCTTGTCACCCTCAGACAAATTGCCAAAACTGTCTGAAAGAGTCGACATGATGCAAAATGGGATACCCACAAGGTGCAAATGTACTTGCAAAAAGAACTGCAAGTCCCAAAAGTGCAACTGACTGCAAATGTGCCTGCAAATCCCAAACAAATGCTTGCTGCAAATGCAAAGTAAGACTAGCTGCTTTGAAATGCCACTGACTGCACAATGCAATCACTGCAAAAATGGCATAATCCAATCACTGCACTCTGTTGCAATCTGAAGTGCAATCCCAAACTGAAAATGCACAACCCAAATCTGAAATAGCGCACCAACGAGTGCTCAAATGCATCCAACGGAGCTCAAAAGCATCCACAACTATAAGGTAAATGCAAATGCACCCAACAATGCAGAGTATCTGCAAATGCACCCGAGAGTGCAAGAGTTTGGGCTGCAAAAAACAGTCCCAAAGCGAAATACACAGCTCAAAACACTTACTGAAAGTGCACCTTGGCCCGAACCACCTGCAAAACAGTCCATTAACTGTGTGGGCAAGCTGGAGATGACAAAAAAGCTGAAGTGAGCTGCTTGGAGCTGAATGAAGCTGTCGAGAGTACTTCTGAACACAATAAACGTGTAGAGAAGAGCCTGGAAAAGTATGGAGACGCCTGAAGCTGTTGGAACACACCTTCTTCGGTCCGCAATATGGACATGGGAGTAATGGTACAAATTCATTTTCAAAGACTGGAGCTGAAAATCGTTATGAACATTTGGCCAAAATATATTGCATTCTTTCTTGACATCCTTTGATCCTCGCATTCTCTCAAGGTCCTTTATTAATTTTCGTGTCTTGTTAATTACAGTGGTAGTGTGCTCTCTCCAAGTAGGCTTCGAATTAGGATATCTCCGGAGCATTTCCTCTTTGTATGTAATAAATGCTTTTAATCCTTCTATTTCACTGTTAGATCTCTCATTGAATTCTTGTATAGGAGCCCATGTTGGATACCTTTCCTTGCTGGAAATTGAAGTTAAGAGATTGTAAGGTTCTTCAGGTTCCCATTTTGTATCATGAGAATACTCTTGCCATTGCATTACTGGTTTTTCATCTTTAAAAAAAAAACGAAAGTAGTGTGGATTGGTAAGATTTTAGCAGCTGATGGTACTCAGTGTGGGTTTTTCCTTGCGGCTGTTTTTGAAGGGACCGAGTTCCATGATTTATTGGTAAAGACAGGCGGCTTCCCAGTTTTGTCATTAGCTGAGCTTATGAGTAGTCCTCTCCTCCAAAGGCTTCAAGAGCTCGTAAAAAGTCGCAACAGCCTAATAGTGATCAACAGAGCTGTGTGCAGCCTTTCCATACAATTGTGTATTATTAGCCGGAAAAGAAATCAGGACCAGAGACTAGAAGCTAAGCATGGCGACGCTCAAGGGCCATAGAGGAAAGGAGAACGTGAGCGCGAAATGTTATCATGGGAGGGGAAAATGAATTAGAAGGGGAGGGAATAAAGAGGGAGGCTATGACACAAGGGGAAAGGGAGAGGGGGAAGAGAAGCGTGTACATGATGGGAGGAGGAATGTAAAGATGGAGACATCAAGAGAAGAGGACCATGCTTCATTTTGAAAGGAAGGAAAGGGAGAAATCAAAGTATTAGCTAGGTGGCTTTACAAGAATGAGCGTGTCTCATCAAGGAATAGCCCTCTCCTTTTATAGCCAAGAGAGGGGGTCTCTCCCAATAAATGCATCCTCCCACATGCATGGTGTGTGTGAAAAAGTCTCCCATGTGGGCTAGGTGGTTACGCACTCTCAATTGTGTGCGACAACCCTTTGCCTCATTTTTTTACATAAATCAAGCCCCATATCTCAAGTCTATGATACTCCCTTGGTCTCTCCCCAATTTTATAATATGTTCAAACCTCTAAGAGGACAAGTGGAGGGTTGGCACAAGAAATCTTGCCACCTCATCCTACTTTCCCCATTATTTAACTTGCTCTCTTGGACCTTCTATACCTCCCCCACATGAGCCTATCCTATATGGAGGGAATAACCCAATATAATATCCATCTCATATCTCACTAAATGCAGTCTAGGTGGAGGGGTGGCACATGGAGGAGCCATGCCACCTTACATTTTATAATATTACTACCATGGATTATGTACATCACACCTTATGGGTCCTCTTACATGGAAGGGTGGCACATGGTCATGCCCTGCCACCTCAACCCTGGGCCTTACATAGCCCCGCGAGGGCTTCTGCAGATGTTACTAAATCTCTATCTCTCCCCCCCCCCTCTCTCCCTCCCTCTTACTCTCCCCCCCCCCCCCCACACACACATGTATGTATAGCTAAAATTTTATAATATATAACTAGGGCTCCCAAAAAACTACCCCGTAAATATAGAGAACAAGTTCTAATGCATAGTTGCTTTTATGATGTATTTTTACATCTTCATGGTGTTTTCACCGTTTATACATAAGTTATCTAACAAACCCATATTTTTGTCCCTCTCTAAGGGCCTTACCTTGTTGGAAAACACATGTACTAAATTCTTGCACTTTTTGTAGTTTATAGGGAAATCTGGGTTCATGTTCATTCTAGAGGATGTGATTTAAAAGTTTCCCATTTCTGCTATCCAAAATTTTAGATGTTTAAAGAAACCTTATAGTTCAATTTGATATGTGACATGAAATGGTCTTCTTAAGAACAATGGAATCTCGAATTTGGGTTTTGAGAAACAATTCAGGTCTGGTTGTCACAACATGGACCTCCTAAATCATGTTAGAAATACTTTTTGTAGCTAATTTTCTCTTACTGTCTCGTGATATCTGTGATTTATATATGTCTGCCAAACGTTTTTGATGCAGTATTTCTAAAAAGTTTTGCTCTTACATTTTTGCACCCTTATTCTCTAAGCTTGTAATTGTCATGGCTACATTTTTGCACCCTTATTCTCTAAGCTTGTAATTGGCAATGTCCATGACAGTGTGGAGCCTCGCTTTGAAGAAATTGAAGCTGCTCTTCTGGGATTGTTAGATCTTTGTAATTTTAAAGGATCAGAAGTAAAATTTACCAATGTTAACAATGCCGAGAAAACATCAAAGCTTTCTTTCTTAAGTATGGAAGCTGATGATGCTCTTGTGCAGGTTTCTAAATATCACATACGTCAGGTATGATGCAGTCCTTCCAAGACAAAAGTGCAGAGTTATTAGACAGATACTAAAGAAAGGTGCTAGGCTGACCTAGGAGTGAATTGTTTATAAGATACCACGTGTGTGAAAGGATTTTTGTGACTTTTATAGGTCGTGCGGTCAAATGCAGACAAGCCAATGTCTCTGGTAAGAGGGTTTGACTTGTTTGAAGATCTTGCAAATATGAATGCTGAGGCTTTTGCAATCGAATTCAAGGCTCAGGAGAAAAACCTTGCCGACTATGAAATTGTTCTTGAGGCATTTAGTCAACGAGCAAGTGAGACAGAAATGGCAAGTGCAAATGAAGTAGACTGTGGGTTTGTCAGGGTGCAGTGCCTAGAATTCAAAAATTATCTCAGCAACAAAGCTAGGCGTGTCTGTACATTACTCAAGGAGCAAGTGAGTCAATGGGTCCACGTTTGCTAGTCGAATTACTGAATCAATTTCTTGTACAAAAGGTGTACCTCCTTTCTTTTTAATTTCATTTTTCAAAAAATATATCAGCAGCAAAGCAAGGCGCGTCTGTAAGTCCCACCGTGTGAAATCAGATAGAAAATGCTGAAAAAGGCCATGACCAACAACTATCTTGAAGGCAAAATTGGAAGGGAAAGAAGTTGAAATCTATAAGAATCCTGTGCACAAAGCTATATTTGATGGACACTGCAGATTGTAAGCTCAAAGAAAGAGGGTGGGTCTGAGGAAGGTTACGAACAATTCCTCACACCTACACAAGTATCCCATAGATCTATGCTAGAGGGAGACCCCCTAGACCCACAATATCCATGAAGGGTCATCAAAGTGCACCTCACGACCTAGATCATTGTTGCGGGGTTAAACAAGGCAAGCTCATAGCTTTAGCCCGTACCACACACTGCTCCAAAAAACAAATCAATATCTCCTCTTTGAACTCTTTTAACTCCTATGTATGCACAATTACAACTAATCACTGATTTCTTCTCCTAGTGGATACTGCCAGGTAGTCTCCCTCTCATTATCTGATGGAACCACCTAGATGCTCATCATCCTACCCTCATGAATGACAATTAATTTTGCAGTATGGCATAGCTCTAGATCCATCTGCACGAGCTCTGCATTCCCCGTAGTTCCTATCATATCCCCTTGTAACAGTGAAATCACTCCAATTTTCCCTTATGATGGTGCAATCAAGCATCGCTTTCCTTTGACACTCCTCATGACAGAATCTTAGGCCCTTCTACTAGTCGTGGGTCTTCCTTTAGTGATGAGGGGTTTTCTTGTTGTTTACTCGATCATCATCTCCATCTCAAGCTTCCTATGTATATTAGGTAGTACACTGCAAATGCATGCCAGCCTCTAGCCCTCACAGGCTACGCTCGTATCCCAACCATTTGTCCATTTCCAACCTCCACTAGCTCTTCATCCTTTTAGAAGAGACTCTAGAAATCCCTCGCAAATAGAAAAATCACTCTCTTCTTTTGGCATTCTATTCATGGAGGGATTGTTGTGACCAATGGAGGTCAAAGTTTGGGACTGATTCCACTTGTTCCCGCTGCCTCTCTACTAATGATTCTATTCAACATTGCCTATGGGACTATAGACAGGTGAGGATCATTTGAAAGGGGATCGCTAGTCTGTTGAGCACCTTTATACGTTCTCCTTTCTTCATGATCTAGGTCTCGGTAGCATGGCTCTCTCTTCCGAGGCCTCAAGTATTCTATGAGAGACATGACTTTTCTTGGGCTCTTTTGATTTGACAACATTTGGTTGAGTCATGTTCTATGGGATGAGGTTTCTAGCTCTCTGTACAGACCTGCGCATGAATTTGTGGATACTTAGTGGGACATTTCAACATGGCATATTTGGATATCAAGATGTAGAAAGTCCTTGGATGATTCCCAGGTCCACCTAGTCCACATGTTGGGTAGTATCTAGATGGACACGGTACACACTTTGGTAGCCATTTGGGGAACTATGCAAGGGTCTTCACGAGCAGCCGCTACCAGGAGGAATGTCTTTTGGAGAGAGTGGCACGGCTCTCCATTATTCTCAGAATCTCCTTAGTGGTTGATGTGGCACTATCAGCCTTAACCTTGTTTATTTCATGGCTTTGTTATCACAAGAGCTTGATTTGGATTTGGTTCTATTTTCTCATGCCTTGCATGATGTACTTTTCCACGGAATTTGCCCTCGAAGATTCTTTCATAAATTAATAGAAAATCCCCTTTTTGCCCCCAAAAAAACACTTCATTGTGTCTCTTTATACCTCGTTGAGGGGGTGTCCCTCTCACAACTAGGACCACCACATGCATTCTTGTCTCTAACTAGGCCAGATCCAATGACCCTGTTTTACCAGTCTCCTCATCACAGCCTTGATCCTCTAACATGGTAGCAAGTCAAGTTAGTGATCATCCAAAGGAACCTTGAGATCAGTAGGAGGATCTCATCAGAGAGTCTCATTGGTGCTTGTGCTACAAAATTTCAGTGAGGGATCATACCAAAACTTCCCATTCTCTCCCCATCTGTTATGGTAGGCAAGGTTGCAAACTCAAAGAGGGAATTTGGTGCTAGAGAATTGTCCTATCCAATGTGCCTACGAGGGTCCTCATTTGCCTATCCCAGGACTTATCTCCATGTCTCTCCTTCTGAAATATGCATCAAGCTCCGAGGTGCTCCCCCAAAAAGCCACTCAGGTGGCCTATTATTCCATACAAGACCTACTGTTCCGTACATATAAAACTAATATCCAAGAAGACATCAAAGAACACAAAGCCAGGCATGAAAATGCAGTAACGATTAAAATAGGAATTCCCTGAAGGCTGGTACTAAGAGGAGGACTCTTTCAGTGAAACTTCACAACATGCCAAAGCAGCCATGCCTAGCATTGAATGGACAGAGGCTGGTACAAAGAGGAGGGCTCTCTCAATGAAACTTTAGCACATGTCAAAGCAAACATGTCTAAATCCTCACAACCACAAGGTTAGCCTCTACTTGGCGTGCATGCAACTACATCACCACCATCTCTTTGTGGATGATGGTAGCAAAGACCAACCTCAAGCTCTCGCCTCTAGACCCTTTGTGCATGTGGACAATCCTAGATGCAGTGCCTCTATGACTTCCCTTTCAAGCTCTATCTCAAACAACATATCCCAACCATGTACCCACTACCAGGGCTGATGAGCTATCAACCAAAGAAGTCTTCCTGGACCTAAAACTATCCCATATCCTATGCCAAAATTTGATAGAACCTCTAAGAAAATCCTAGACTCTCACAATGAGCTTATGCTATCAATCCTCTGCATCTAAATCCTCCTCTATGACTTCCCTTTCAAGCTCTATCTCAAACAACATATCCCAACCATGTACCCACTACCAGGGCTGATGAGCTATCAACCAAAGAAGTCTTCCTGGACCTAAAACTATCCCATATCCTATGCCAAAATTTGATAGAACCTCTAAGAAAATCCTAGACTCTCACAATGAGCTTATGCTATCAATCCTCTGCATCTAAATCCTCCTCCATAGTTTGACTGAATTGCCTAAAAAAGAAAATCTTGGTGCATCTAAAACGCTAGGACCTCTTCGACACCACTCACTTGGGTCTCATTCCAATCTCTGCAAAGGATTCCTCTCCCATACTAAAAATTTCCAATTTGTGTTTTGTTTGGAGGGGTTCCGGATCTATGTAGCACTTCTGTAACACTGAGCTTCTATCCGGACACTTTGAATAGAACAACTTGTGTAATTGTCTCTACCGGTATCCTCTCTACTATCCTCCTATCTAAGGATTCTACCATCATCCTAGGACTCGAAATGTGAGAGAAGAGAGTCCTAAGGTAACCATCACCAAAAAGTAAATATCACCTAGTAAAGATACCAAAACCAGAGGGTGGACCTCCTCCATCATCTCCCACTTGTTTGTGATGGCCCTCTCTACCTCTTGTAACATGATCTAAGCGCCTTTGAGTCGCAGCACTCTCTGTCTCTCTTGTTTGCATTGGCAAGTTTGTAGAAGTGATATGCTCTTCAAATATGCCAACACTCTCATGGTGAAGCTTCCCCAAGGTAGGTAAGGTTTGAAGGTGCATGGAGGAGGGGGAGAGAGAGAGAGGATAGGCTAGGGAGAGAGATAATAATACTTAAAGAGAGACATAATGCAATGGAACAAAATTAAAGTACTCACATTGTTGTACTCAAAGTTTATGGCGACCCACCAAGAGTCACACCTGGGTCACGTCATGGTCACCTCAGCAACATGCCAAGTTGTTAGACCTTGGTCATACCTAGTCGCAGCATGTTCACATATGTTCACATCTTGGACATGACATGGAACAGACTTGGACATGACTTGACATGGACATGACTTGGACATGACATGGAACAGACTTGGACATGACTTGGACATGACTTGACCTGGACATGACTTGGGTATGACGGAAGCAATACATGACTGAAGAGTGCCAAACCTCAACCTCGACTCACCATGGTCAAATTCAATCAGAGGGAAGTACTGGCGCAATGGTACACGGGATACACCTGTTGGTGCACATGGGAAGCAGTCCAACAGTTAAGAGGCATAGGTGGTGCACCAACCCTCTCAACCAACTAGTGTCAGGAGCGTAGGAGAACACATGGAGCATGGGATTCACTGACCCAGGACAGGCTGGAGTGTTGCGGAAGCCATCAAGGACAGAGCGGCCCACAAACGGTGGAATGGCTAAGGATGGCTAAGGGTGCAAGAAGACATCCAATAGGAAGAAGGAGAGGAGATTGGGAGCGGGGGGTGGAGCAGAGGAGGAGAAGGTGAAGAGGGGGAAAGGGGAAAGGCAGAGGGACATTCTGGTAGGGGGGGGAGGCGTGAGTGAAGGAGTGAGAGGCTAGAGTCAAGAGCTCGCCTCGTTTGTATCTTCTAGGGGTGTATCCATCATCTTGCTTTCTAATGAGTTATGCTACTCTCCATCTCTGCTCGCTACTCTAAAATCTCTTTCCGTTGTGTTCTTTCCCCCCCCCCCCTCCTCTCCCTTCACCTAGTACAACGGACCTATGTCATGTGCTTGAAGTTCTTACAGTTCATATCGAGGGTTGGCTTTCGTGATGTTGTTCCGCTTTGGTCTTCTTCTTGCTCACATCACTTCAGTATTTGTACCGCTTGTACATAGTTGACACCATCTACCGCTTGCACATAGTTGACACCATCGACAAGCACTCGCCTACATACCATCCGTCGCCTACACACCATCCGTGACACTTATGGCATGTCTTACTCGCTTCTCGCACCAATGGCCCTAGGCCTCCGGTAATACTTCCGGAAGTGTTAGGAAACCCCCCCCCCCCTCAGACACACATGTAGACCAAAGAGCTTGTAGGCTTGATACTTGATTCATTTGACTCTAGACAAGTACACACTTTTTTTTTTTGGTAAAATCCAGTGTATCTATATTCTCATAAATTTACAAGATGGGAAGTCTCCCACACACTGACATTAGACTCCAAACTAGAGCCCAATGTAAAAAACTCAAAAACAGATAGAGAACACTTCAAGGCTAGTAGCATCCAAGTCCCTTGCAGCAAAACTGTCACATATAAGGATTGCTTGAGGGACATTCTGAAGAAAATATATGCTTGAGGAAACTGTTGACCCATCCTAGAATGCAGTCTCTGAGTCCAAACGGTCCATAGTACCCAAAAGCGAGTCTAGTGAAAGAAGAGGAGGAATGGAGACATCTGAGAAGAGAGGCATCCAAACATCCAGAAAAGTTTCCCAAATCTGATGGAGGGAAACCGAAGCCGCAGCAAATGAGAAATACGAGTGATCAATATGCGAGAGTGTGGGCAAGACCATAATAGATGAGGAAGTGTTTCACAGTGATGAGAGCAACGGGGACAGGAGGGGGAAGCAATGCGGCGTGCTGCCAATTTCGCCCCAATGGAGAAAGCTCCCACTATACATCTCCAAAAGAAAAACCTCTGTTTCAATGGCAATTTGGCTTTCCAGATTTTCATGAGTCGTGATTGCCACCAAGAGAGAGGCCTATCCAAATTCCAAAGAGTGTTGGCATGCTTATCAATCCATGGCGGTGGAAGAAGAAATCTGTAGACCTTCGAGGAGGTCAAATTATGCATTGAGAGCGTATGAGTAGCAGGAGGTAAGGAAGTCAATTTCCAGTCCAGTAATCTGTCCTGTACAAACAGTGGAGGGACCGGAACAACTGGCTGCAACATAGTTGAAAGGGTTCTCCAAATGGACCTATGATGTAGACCCAAGGAGAATGTCCTGCAAGCTTGTGGAAATGAAAGCATACAACCTTGTTGATCCACAACATCAGCAACAAATCTGATGCCCAATTTCATGAGATTGTATGCTTTAATAGGTGCCTGTAAAGCAAGAGGCGATTCAAACACCTTGCTCCAATGGATGCTTTCCAAACGAAGAGAATTACCATGATGAGAAGAAGCACCTGTCCATTTTGCATATGAGAGAATTCTCTTCCAATCATGAATAAAAGCATTAGAAACAGGGCAACCAGGAATTTTCCCTTGAAATGTGGTCATGACTGCTTCCCAGTGATCTGTAATCCAATGCCCATATGCATGAGATGCCATGTTTCCACACATTGCTGCTAGCATAATAGCCCATGGCTGTTTTTGCTGAAAAAAATCAGCAATCATAGTGCTCTTTCTTGCCAACATATGAACTTGGAGATTGAGAATGTTCAGCCCCCCATGAGTCTTAGGTGAACAAATAGACTGCATAGGTAGTAATCGCAAAGCCTTTTTATGAGATTTGCTTTTCCAAAATATCTCCATAGCCTGAGACATATAGGAAGCCAAATGCTTGAAAGACCAGGGAAGGAGAGGCAAATAAAATTGCACATATGCCATAATGATGGACTGTACTATCCGAAGTCGAACATGTAAAGGCCAAGTGGACAAATGCCAGTATTCCAGCTTCTTGTTGATCTTTTGAAGCTGTTGTTGCGGAGTAATATTCCAGCCAATGGGGTAGCCTAAATGCCTCACAATAGTGTGGGAAGAGATAATGTGACCTGGCCAGAGAAGTGCATGCCAATCAGCTTCTTTCAAAGCTAGAAGTTTCGATTTCTGAAAATTGATTTGCAGTCCAGCAGCTATGCCAAAGTCATTCAGTGTATGCATCAAGTGAGAAAGGTCACTTTGAGAATTCCTGGGCATAAAGTATGAATCATCAGCATATGCCTGTGCAAGAAAAGACCGTGCCCCTGGAATTTGCAAGCCATGAAGCTGTCCTGTATCTGCACGATAATCCATATGCAACAGTAGCGGATGGGTAGCAATGGCATACAGTAAAGAACTAAGAGGGCAACCCTGTCTCACTGACCGGGTCATAGTCCAGGTTCTTGATAACCCACCACCAAGCAAGCACTGCGCTGTGGCCTGAGAATAGAGCCAATATATGATATGGACGAGTCGAGGGCCAAATCCCAATTTTTGCATGGTCTGAGAGAGAAAATCCCAATGGACAGTATCAAATGCTTTCGCAATGTCTACTTGCAGAATGAGAACGTCTTGTTTAGAATATTTGGCATACTCAATTGCAAGCAAAGCATTAGAGATATTGTCAGTGATCTGCCTTCTGGGGACAAACCCATACTGTCTAGGATGAAGTCCTGCTTGCAAAAAGAATCGAACTCTGAGGACAATCATTTTAGCAATGAGTTTGTAAATAACAGGCATGAGAGATATAGGCCTCCAATCAGCCATCGTCTCACACAAGCTTTTTTTGGGAATCAATTTGACTAGGCCATGTTTCCAGGATGGGGGAAGAGATTGTTCTGCCCAAGCATGATTGATCATTAGAAGAAGAGTGTTTTTGAGATCACCCCAAAATGCACGGAAAAATTCGACAGTCAATCCATCCCAACCAGGAGAGCTGCTTTTGCGTAGATGACTCAAAGCGTCATCCAGTTCACTAAGCATAAAAGGCTGCTCCAATGCATAAGCCTGTTCCCGAGACAAAATGGGCTGAACATGCAAAAGAAATTGAGACCTAGCTGTATCCACCTGCATCAGATGATCAGGCTGAAGAGAAAGGAGATGCTGAAAATGACTAGAACATAGCGATTCCAATTCGGATTTGGAAGTGGTCCAAGTGCCATCATCTTTCTTGATCCTGCAAATATCCTCCTTTCGCCTATCCGCATGAAGACTTTTAAAAAAGGCTTTGGAGGAACAGCCCTTATCCAAAAGGGGTTTCATGCGAGCTCGGATTTGCCATTTCTTTAATTTGCGAAGATCATTTTGGTGAATGTTATGAATCGCATAGGCACAAGAATCCAGTTCAGAAGAGGTAAGCTGCCTATGAGAACTGATTGCATCCATTTGTTGCTTGTGAGATTGAGCCCATTTCAGCTTGAGCCTGAGGTTTCCCATGTAACTCCGTCCATAATCTTGAATAACAGCCTGTAAGCGATGAGCAAGGCTGATCCAAGCAAAATCCATATCCTCCTGAGCATGTAAGAGAAGGGGACGGACAGCCACTCTCACCATGTTCTGAAATTGTTGATGAAGCAAATAAGCACTATTAACATGGAGCAGGCGACGACCAAAGAAAGGCATATCATCTGTCAAACGTGCTATTGATAATGTCAAGCATACTGGAAAATGATCAGAGAGCAAAAGGGAATGGTCAACCCAAGGTGTACATGTAAAATCAGCATACTGTTGAGCATGCAACAAATACCATCTGTCAAGTCGAGCCCAGTAATGAGTAAAGGCATTGTGATGATATGTATAACCCATATCTCTGTCCCTTGTTGAAAGCCATAAATCTTCTGCATGCGGGGATGAGAGCATATCTTCCCAATGTCGGAGCTCAGTGGGGATCATGTGAGAATGATGAGTTGTATTATCTTGAGTGGAAGGCGAGTTGTTGAAGTCTCCACACAAAAAAGCATTCTAGACAAGTACACACACATATGAACACCAATGCATATACGATCACTCCCAGTGTGACACGCGGCATCCATAGGATGCACTAGACTAGAACTCACACTAGAACACACCAAATTGACTCATCTTGACTCCATTTCCTAGCACCCCCCCATGAAAGGTGACTGGCTAAAAAAAAAGCAAATTCTTGGAGGAGCTCCCGTCTGCTGCTGCCCGCCATCGCCCGTTGCCATCACCCAACCCTTGGTAGCGCCCTGCCCCCTTGGCAACGCCCTGCTGCCTTGGCCGTGTAGGCTCCCTTGGTAGCGCCCTACTCAGGTCGCCCCCCTTCAGCCCTCTCGCGTCGCGCCCCCCCTTCAGCCCGCTCGATCTCGCCTCCCCTTCAGCCCGTCTGGCTGCTACAGGTCGTGCCCTGTTGGTCGAACCCCACCTTTATGCACCAACATTCTAGAACTCATATGCAAAGCCTGATAAATAGACCTATCAAAGCCAATACATGGCTCCCACAATACATCCCCTTCTTGGCTCCAGGGACTAAGTAGAGACATGGAGCCACACACCGTAAATATAAAAGCAATACATCATTTTAGGAGGACTATCCAAGGCACATGATCTTTATTGACTGAACACACATGATTTATTGCATTCATTTTTGGGAAAACATCCCAGGGCAGAGTACCCAAATAGAACATGCTAGCGGATGACCTTTGCACACATTCCTCTTCACCCAAAGTTTTTTGGAGGAAACCTCATCGGCGTATCGTGTCCCGTAACACATGAGTCTCGCGGAGGATGCTAGATACGCTTTTGCTTGCGTTCTCTCTCTTGTTATCTTTCCATTTCCCAATGCTCAGCAGAGTAATGAAAAGCTATTGGTTTTGGAGTGTAGAAAAGATTTGAACGAAAAGAAGTGTTGAAGTATTTTTGAGTGATTTGAAGCGATTTTTTAGGTGTAGTTGTCGAACCATAGGAAAAGGTAGTCGTGGTAATTGGCATCGTTGCAATCAAATACAATCAAAAGCACTAAAAAATGATGCTATTTGTGAATTTCAAAGTGGTGTGAAGTGACAAGACCATCACTTTTTTTTTCCCCCCCAAAGAAAGGAACCTTCTATTAATGCTCGAAAGATTTCATACACGACAAGAGGCCCGAAGGTGCTGAGTATGGAAAACAACCGGAAAAGGCTGAACGAAAGAAACCGGCCTGTTTCAGAGAAACCCAGCTCTTTGCCTAGGGAATCTCTAGAACTGGGGCTAACAACCAAGTGGGGGGACTATACAGCCAGCGAATCCCTCGCGAAGTGAAGATGTAGAATACACCTGCAGGCCAAGCCTTGCAGAAACGAGCACGCCTCTCAATAGTCGCCCTGGATCCTAGAGTCCCGCTCCCAAGTGGACCATAGAGTATAGATGATATCCTACCAGATGGCAACTAAGGTAGCCGAGGGTGGAACCGGGTGCTCTCCCATCACAAGACTGCAGCGAGCCACCCAAATGTTCCAAGCCGTGATGTTGGCTAGCACCTCCCAAACACTGTCCTCCCTAGGAAAAGGAGGAGCTAGGCTCTCAGGGGGGACCGCCTCATGGAGTGTAATCCTCTGGATGCTTGGACCTTGTATCCGGTAGGCTAGGGAGATCTCATCAATCTGAAACGCGTTGATTGCACAAAAGATAGAGCACTATACTGCCTTCATAACTACTGCAACCTCTTCCATATACTCATCCTTGCCCCAAACACCAGACACCATGGACTCCCTCAACTCTAGAAATCTTCATCCTGGACAAGCTTCAAGCAAAACACATCATCCAGAAAAGGTCCTGCTAGAGGCAAAGACAGATTAACCCACTCAGAGTATAAAATTCCTTCATGTACATCCTTACCAAATACAATGCTCAGTAGATGCCCTTCCAATGTATGACTTCCAAACGTACAATTCTTTTTTAAGCTACATTACTTTGGAAAATTGTCAGGCCCTATAGAACTTTTCTCTTGTGACACACTGTCAAACCCTTTGAACACTGTTTATTGTTTATTATATATAATCTCCAAAGGTGTGAGAATCCACAAAAATATCTCATTGATATTGACACAAAATCTTTCTCCTCTTCTAATGGGGTATTTGGATCCACAAAAGCCCGGCCCCAATTGAAAGTGCCTCCAACACCCGAGTTTCTCTCTTCCTTTCAGGAAAACTGCTTCTCCATCTCCAAGCCGGATTCGGACGTTATTAAACGCATGGCCATCCTTTTGTAATTCCCGCTTGTGGTCCTCCTCTTCACGCGGCCCTCCTGCAAGCTCACAAGGCTCCTTCCTTGCTCACCAAGCTCCTGTGTTCTCTTTGAGATCTCCACCCACCAAGCTCCTCAACCTCTAAGCCCACACGCCTCCTCAACTCAGCTTCCATCCAAGGCAACCCCCTTCTTCTGGTCTTTTAGCTTGCTCCCGTCGTCTTTGAGTTCACGCACAGCCTTCCTCGTTCACCAAATTTCCCGGTTCCTATCCCCACTTCACCATGAAGATACCAGGCTTCGTTCCAGTAAGTCTCAGCCTATGCTGAGGCGACGCCTTCCCATGCAGCCAAGAGGCGCACAAGGCATATTCTCTGTCATTCTCAGGCTTCTGAGTCGTTCTGAACCTCCAGTTAGCGGATGTGCCTCGAGCCACTGCCACAGAGTACCGCAGAGTTCGCTAACACGAAGCACCAGAAGCCCATATACTCCAAGCTCCTGCAGTTAAACTCCCACATTTGCCATGTACACAGTCACCACTGCAGCTTCCTTGGTTCACTAAGTTCCCTTCGTCACACATGATGGCCTTCAAGCACCGGTTTCAGCTCCTCGCTCACACAACCTCCCATCCACTGTGAGCCTCT
The DNA here is from genome assembly GCF_047967505.1 of Dipteris shenzhenensis. NCBI lineage: Eukaryota > Viridiplantae > Streptophyta > Polypodiopsida > Gleicheniales > Dipteridaceae > Dipteris > Dipteris shenzhenensis. The sequence goes on along the minus strand of NC_141600.1, from coordinate 58,357,922 downwards.
CTTGCACGGTTCCTTCTCCCTCGATTCCTTCCTCCCTGCGTACCCGTTATCTTTCCGCCAGCCTCCCTTCTCCACCTTCCAAACCTCCCACTCACTTCCTCGTCTGCGACCCTCCCTTCACTTCCACATGAAGTCGATCCCACGTGCAAGCTCACGCCTTCCTTCACTCACGTACCCTTCTCTTCATCCTTCTCCTGTTCCCCCACCCGTGAGCTCCCCTCGGATGCTCCCTCCTGCTCCCCATATGCGCCTCCAGCTACACGACCAGAAGCTCCTTTTTCTTGGTTGCTGTCATCACACATACTTGCCAGCTCGTCCACCAGAAGTCTCTTTTTCCTCCTTACGTAGCATGCATGCATGCTTTTCTTAATACAAGCCACATCACTTCCATTAGCCACCTCATGCTTCCTTTTTACCACTCCCAAAGATTTTCTCCCAATTCATACACCAAGCTTTCAATGCTTATTTCCAAACCTTAGACTTAATGCACACATGGTTCTAGATAGGCATTCAATCACTTACATGCCTCTACTAATCTCTTTACACCAAACCATCTCGACTCATGGGAAGTTCACATGACTCAAGACAAAAGGGAAAACACTCATGACATTACAAACACAGGACACAGGACGGCAATGAAAAGCATATCATCCCACACCAATTGCTCTGGAGTGTCTACTGCAACCACACTGCTTTTCATCATCTCCCAAAAGTCCCTAAAGAAGTATCTACCGTCTGTACATCTGTTGTAGAGTCTTTATGAGAGTATCCACAGCTCATTTCCTCCACCAACTAGCTATGTACATAGTTATGCACCTTCCCATCAACATACAACAAGTGATATACATATTTACATTTTTGTCCACACATCTCTAGCAACCCCTTTCTTCTGTTGTGACATTCATGTCCAGTAGTGAGCCAAAAAGAGATGAAAGGTCCAAACTTTCTTCTTCTTCACCTTGCACTGACTTCCACCTATCTTGCCACAACTCATTATCTTCATAATCCTCCTCTTTTAATGCTACCATCAACCGTGCAAAGTACTTCTTCAACCGAATACCATTGACTCTGTTTTTATGTTTTTTACCATCGAGATCAAACAATTGATAAGTTCCAAAAAGCATAATCTTCATAGGATGCCTCATCTTGTGGAGGCACATCAACTGAAAGTAGATTGGCATTTTCTGACTTTGAAGTTGCTTCCTTTTTTGCTCTACAAAACTTTTCATGATGATTGTTTTTGCCACAGTGTTTGCATGGATTGATCTTGAAGCAGTCTTTTGAGAGGTGATTAGTCTTCCCACAATGATTGCAAGGTGAGAACTTGCCCTTCTAGATTTTCATGGCATAGGCTGTGTCATTGCCTTTCCGGAGTTCCATGTGCCTTTCTTCTTCTTGAAGAGCAGAGATAAGACCTTCAAGATTAGGATTAGGAAGATTTTCCAAAGTGGTAACAACATGATCATAATCTTCAGGCATACTCGTGAGCAACACTGCCATAGCATCATTTGTAGTGATAGGAGAGTTGATAGAAGCAAGTTGAGTCATGAGACTCCGCATGTAATTGACATGGGCAGCCAAAGGAGTGCCACTAACCATCTTCAATTCAAAGAAAGCAATCTTAAGTGACAATTTTGAGATGTGAGAGCTAGCACCAAAAATAATGTCAAGCTTTTGCCAAGCTTCTGAAGGGGACTCTAAGTCAGAGATGTGATGAATATAGAGTCAGCATTCACATAGCCTCCATTAGCTTGATGTAAACTCTTCCTGTATGAGCCATCAAAATGCAAGATAGATGCTCCTGGAATGATAGCATGCTCCTCTTTGTCTATCTTCTTCTCCACTTCCTTCACCAAAATGGGACCCTCTTTGTATGTTAATAGATCTGCCAGTGTGGCTCTGGAAGTGCTCTCCACCAGAAATGAAAAAGTATATTCTTGTAGCTCAACCAACCACTTCATTATGCTTCGAGAAAGTGTTGAAGTATTGACAAGCTGAGGCAATAAAAGTAGCAAGTCATAACCACAAATGGTTTTGAGATAAGATATGCCCTGAACTTCTTGCAAGCATACACGAAGCTTGACAGAATCAACTCTGCCTCTGTATATCTCCTCTCCGCTTCTGTCTTAACTCTGCTAGCATAATACACAGGCCTCATATAACGGGACTCCTCCCCTTTCTACAATAAGATGACTCCCACAGCATCAGGTCCAAATGAAGGGTTCACATAAAAGGTCTGAGAGAAATTTGGAGCTTTCACACAAGCAATTTCTCCCAACATTTCTTTCACTCTATTGAACACTGCTTCACAATCCTCACTCCATTGCAGAGGTTCTTCTTTCATAGCTTGTTGTAAAGGATACAATAGCTGAGAGACTAAATGTAAAAATCTTGTCATATACTTCACTTTTTGCACAAAAGTTTGCAACTGTTTAGATGTAGAGGGAGCTAGAAGTAAGATAAGGGCTTTCACCTTCTCTGGATCAAGCTCAATGCCATTTTGAGATACTATATGTCCCAATAACTTCACTTTGGAGCATCCCAAATTACACTTCCGTGGATTGAATTGTCCTCCTGCTTTATCCATTCTGTAGAACACTTGATCTAGCCTTCATACATGCTCTCTCTTGGAACTGTACACACATATATCATCCAGAAATGCTCTCACAAATTTATCAATGAAAGGGACTAATACTTCATCAGTATTCTCCTGATACCATGACGGTGCATTCTTCAATCCAAAAGGTACTACTTTGTAACAAAAGCAACCCCAGGGTGTGATGAATGTAGTTTTGATTTGATCTTCCTCTGCAATTGAAATCTGGAAGTATCCAGAATATCCATCACACACACTGTATTTCTCATATCCTGCCACTCTATCTAACATATCATCAATAAAAGGAAGAGGATAATGATTGCTTTTTGTTACCGCATTGAGAGGTTTGTAATCAATGCATACTCTCCATCCTCCTGTGTGCTTAGGAATGATTACCACTGGACTGCCCCAATCTAAATGCTCCACTGGATATATCAGTCCAGCCCTGAGCAACTTATTTAACTCCTCTCTCAGCACAGGCAAAAGCTCTCTGTGTGTTCTCCTCAATTTCTGAAAAACAGGCCTGCTACCTTCTTTCAGCTCAATGTGCATTGGCTTACATCTAAAACCCCTGATCTCTTCATGTGAGGTAATAAACAGCTTTGGATACTGATGAATGACTTTCATATACTCCTCCTTCTCCACTTCTTCCAGACTGGAATTCAGCATGGACAGCAATATCTCTTCTCTCTCTGTCTGGGAAGGTGGGGGTTGCATCAAGTTATCCATATCTTCAAGCTTACTCTCCTCCTCAGCTTCTTGTATCTCTGCTGCCTGCAACTCATATGCATCAGATTCCTTCAATAGAAATGATACTTGCCCCTCCTCCTCAGATGTGGTATTTTCTTCTTCAGTTTCACTGTCTGACTCCTCTTCCATGCTTGTTTCTTCTGATTCTTCTTCTATTTCCTGTCTGCTGCTCATATCAAATTTCTTGGCCTTTCCCTTCTTATTATGCACTGTAATGGTACCCATCTTCCTGTTTTGTATTGCTCCCACCTGTCTGAGCCAAGGTCTGCCCAAAATTAGTGGGTATGCTCCCAAACCAGCAGGCATAATGTGGCAATTAATGCAACAGGATACTCCAAAAGCATCCACTACTACTCCCGTGCATATACCCAGACACTTCACCTTCGCATGGTTTGTCAATCGGAGCCTAAAATCTGAATGTGCATTCAATTTTAGCCCCAATCTCTCCATACGTGCTTGAGTCATGACACTTATCTGTGCACCGCCATCAACATATGCCTCTCCAACACTCATACCTCCACACCATGCATCCACTGCAGGGCATAAATCTGGAAGATCTTCTACAGACATCATCTCCATCTCTCCCCCTGAAGGTTCTTGCTCATTACTTTTCCTGGGATTAGCCAACTTCTTCCATTCTCTCTTGAGCTTCGGGCATAAACCAAGTAACTGTGCAAAAGTTATATTGGCTGTTCTTCCCTTCAAATCATTAATCATTGTGTATTCCTCCTGTCCTTGACCAATATGCAAATCTGAAGTTTTGTAATGTTTCCTGGGCCTCCGACTCTTCTTTTTAGGAGATTGAGGGCTAAGATCAAACTCCACATGCTTCCCTTTTTTTGCAGAAGTTCCATTTTCTCCTATTGCACTCCTTGTTCTCTTTGCCACTGGCATGATCTCCATAATAGTCTCCAGCCTAATCAGGCTGACTGCCTTACCTTTCCCTTTGTCTTCCCATTTGACTCCACTGGTAGAGGGCTGATTCAGATCCTTTACTTCCACATCGAAGTCCCTTGGCCTGTTTGTCTTCTGCATTACGGGATAAACTTCTCCACCTATTCTTGCTGGTTTATCACAGTGAGGGCTGATATGTCCCCACTCTCCACAATTCTAGCACTTCACATTACTCATATATCCCCGTCCTCTACCTATTCCAGTTGAATTTCCCTCACTTCTAGGCTGTACATCTCTCCTGTTATTTTGCGAACCTCGGCCTCAGTCTCTTCCTGCAATCTCCATCCAATTCAAGCTGAGTGACTTCATAAGCTCTACAACATCATGCAAATCCTTCTTCAGGGAGTCATCCTGCATAGGAACAGACACCGGCTCTCTCTCTGCATAAGCCTTTATTACTTCTGGACTTCCAATCAGATTCTTAGGCTCTTCTTGCATGCCAAGCTGCCTCAGTCTCTGGACTTTCCATTCCTTCTCCCTGGCCACTCTGACAGCATCTTCAAAACTATCCAGATTCTTCAGCTCCACTTTCAATCTGAGTGTAGGCTTTAGGCCAGCTATGAAACGATCCCGCTTGATCATTTGAGATGGTACCTCTAGAACAAGAGCTTCACACCATAAACTCCATAATCTCCCAAACTGGATTAGACACTGATTCACATCCTGCTCTTCCTCCTGCCTCACTTTGCACAGCTCTTTCCAAACTTCATTAGGGCTCTTCGCTTGTGCAAACCGTGCAAGGAAAGTTGCTCTCACCACTGTATACTCCGGATTTTGCTGCTGAGGATGAGCAGTCCTATAGGTAGCAACTTGAGTCTGTAGCCATGCTTTTGCATCTCCTTGCAAGAAATAATTAAGGATCTGAAATAAAATCTCAGGGGTTGCCCTATCTTTCATAAGCGCTGTAAATTCCATCTTTTCCAGGAATCTTACTGCATTCTCAAACGGCATCCCCCAGTACTCTAGGAAGTCTTGTGCCATCTTCACAATTCTTCAACTGCCACACCCCGGCCTATCTCAATCACAATAAAACTGGAAAGCAATAAGCAAACACACTACTGAAGAAGCTCACTCTGCATCCGAAGAGCATTCTTTTTCCTGCGGGCAAGCACTTTCAGAGCTCTTTGCACTCTGGCTCTCGGATCACACGTAGCTGGACTTCAATGCATCTGTCCTTCCTGTGACCACATTCTCAACACCACTCACACTGTATGACTCTCATGTGTGGATTTCTCCCCGTTGCTTGCAACACAGCTCATAACATCTGCTCTTCCAGTCTTGTAAACCAAAGTGAACTCCTCCGTGGAGGCACCAAAAAGATGATTGCACAAAAGATAGAGCACTATACTGCCTTTATAACTATTGCAACCTCTTCCATATACTCATCCTTGCCCCAAACACCAGACACCATGGACTCCCTCAACTCTAGAAATCTTCATCCCGGACAAGCTTCAAGTAAAACACATCATCCAGAAAAGGTCTTGCTGGAGGCAAAGACAGATTAACCCACTCAGAGTATAAAATTCCTTCATGTACATCCTTACCAAATACAATGCTCAGTAGATGCCCTTCCAATGTACCACTTCCAAATGTACAATTCTTTTTTAAGCTACATTACTTTGGAAAATTGTCAGGCCCTATAGAACTTTTCTCTTGTGACACTATCAAACCCTTTGAACATTGTTTATTGTTTATATATATAATCTCCAAAGGTGTGAGAATCCACAAAAATATCTCATTGATATTGACACAAAATCTTTCTCCTCTTCTAATGGGGTATTTGGATCCACAAAAGCCCACCCCAATTGAAAGTGCCTCCAACTCTTGAGCTTCTCTCTTCCTTTCAGGAAAACTGCTTCTCCATCTCCAAGCCAGATCCGGACGTTATTAAAGGCATGGCCATCCTTTTGTAATTCCCGCTTGTGGTCCTCCTCTTCACGCGGCCCTCCTGCAAGCTCACAAGGCTCCTTCCTTGCTCACCGAGCTCCTGTGTTCTCTTTTGAGATCTCCACCCACCAAGCTCCTCGACCTCAGCCCCTCCTACAAGCTCACACACCTCCTCAACCTAGCTTCCATCCAAGGCAACCCCCTTCTTCTGGTCTTTTAGCTTGCTCCCGTCTTCGAGTTCACGTGCAGCCTTCTTGGCTCACGAAATCTCCCGGTTCCTATCCCCACTTCACCATGAAGATACCAAGCTTCGGTCCAGTAAGTCTCAGCCTATGCTAAGGCGACACCTTCCCATGCAGCCAAGAGGCGCACAAAGCATATTCTCTGTCATTCTCAGATTAGTTGAGGACCCAAAGGATAGGAATGAGGAAGAAAAAACTGAGGAAAAGTTAAATCTACCAGAAGTGGATTCTGAGTCATTCTGAACCTCCAGTTAGCAGATGTGCCTCAAGCCACTGCCATAGAGTGCCGTAGAGTTCGCTAACACGAAGCATCGAAGCCCATATACTCCAAGCTCCTGCAGTCAAACTCCCACATTTGCCATGTACACAGTCACCACTGCAACTTCCTTGGTTCACTATGTTCCCTTCGTCACACATGATGGCCTTCAAGCACCGGTTTCAGCTCCTCGCTCACACAACCTCCCATCCACTGTGAGCCTCTCTTGCGTGGTTCCTTCTCCCTTGATTCCTTCCTCCCAGCGTACCCGTTATCTTTCCGCCAGCCTCCCTTCTCCACCTTCCAAACCTCCCACTCACTTCCTCGTCTGCAACCCTCCCTTCACTTCCACGTGAAGTCGATCCCACCTGCAAGCTCATGCCTTCCTTCACTCACGTACCCTTCTCTTCATCCTTCTCTTGATCCCCCACCCGCGAGCTCCCCTCGGATGCTCCCTCCTGCTCCCCATATGCGCCTCCAGCTCCATGACCAGAAGCTCCTTTTTCTTGGTTGCTGTCATCACGCATACTTGCCAGCTCGTCCACCAGAAGTCTCTTTTTCCTCCTTACGTAGCATGCATGCATGCTGTTCTTAATACAAGCCACGTCACTTCCATTAGCCACCTCATGCTTCCTTTTTACCACTCCCAAAGATTTTCTCCCAATTCATACACCAAGCTTTAAATGCTTATTTCCAAACCTTAGACTTAATGCACACATGGTTCTACTTAGGCATTCAATCACTTGCATGCCTCTACTAATCTCTTTACACCAAACCATCTCGACTCATAGGAAGTTCACATGACTCAAGACAAAAGGGAAAACACTCATGACATTACAAACACAGGACACAGGACGGCAATGAAAAGCATGTCATCCCACACCAATTGCTCTGGAGTGTCTAATGCAACCACACTGCTTTTCATCATCTCCTAGAAGTCCGTGTAGAAGTATCTACCATCTGTACATCTGTTGTAGAGTCTTTATGAGAGTATCCACAGCTCATTTCCTCCACCAACTAGCTATGTACATAGTTATGCACCTTCCCATCAACATACAACAAGTGATATACATATTTACATTTTTGTCCACATAGCGTGTCCTCTCTCTGCCAACCAAGTCACCATTCCCCAGGTGTAGTCTCCGTGAAGACTCTGCATACGTGTCATGATCTTGAGGGCTTTCATCTAGATCCTCGCTGCACTACGACAGCTCCATAGGCAATGTGGGATAGTCTCCAGGACACCATCGGAGCAACAATGGCGCTGCCCCTCTGCTCGCATTTGCTTCACCCACGGGCCGATGGGCAAGCCTCCGTGGGCTGCCAGCCAGAAGAAGTATGAGATCTTCCTCGGCCGCAAGCTAGACCACAACTGCGTCCAAAACCTGGAGCGCACATCCCGAGGCACTCTCTGGGTCACCCAATGTCTCTCTCTCGAGGGGGTCCACCTTGACGAGTCCATGTGAAGCCTCCGTGTGGTGTAGGAAAAGAAGGGCACCTCATCCACCGTCTCAGCTAGGCTGCCCCTGGAGGGCCAGAACCACTCCCCCAGATCCCACTGGACCTCCCTCAGGGGTCTACCCTCCCACAGCAAAGTCGCCATCTAGAGGCATCCTGCTCTGAGATACTGGGAGGGTCAATGTGCCACTCCTTCCCCAAACGTCCTACCACTCTGATCATCTACCAATGAATCCCATCAAGACTCCCATCCATCTCAAGGTCACTCTCAGTGAGTGACTGAAGTAGGCCTCTAGGTCCTACATGGAAGAAGCCGGGGTGCGTGCTGCCACGCTGCATCAACATCCTCAAGGGAACACCAGTACGGGAAAACTGCCCCAACCATCTGCTGTCTCTCCAAACGTGAAGTCCTTCGCACGAGGACTCAGCTAAGTCAATCTCTCCCATCCGCTGCCCTGTCCCTCGCAAATGTGCTAGGGCGTTAAGCCTCGCCTCTGTCTCCATAGGTAGTCTGCTCCAACGACCAAAAGACCCTGATGGACCATTGTCCCACTGTGTCCAACCAATGTGAGTCCGTTGTCCAAACATACGTGCCTCCCGATCTCTAACCTCTGGGTGCCACATAAGGGGCTGGCACTCAAACTCCTCTCTGCATCTGGGCGGAGCACGGATGAGACCCCTGCCAATCTTTGCCAAACCCTATGAAGACTCCTCATCAGGGGGGAGCCCTTCCCCGTAAGGGGGGGCTCTGAGAAGATCCATCTATGTGAAGGTTGCCACTGTCCCCCCCCAGTGCGTGGGGTGTTCCTCAGAAGCCCTCGCTATAAGAGGAGCTTCCAAGGCTCTGCACGTAGGGTGAGGCCATGAACCACCAACTTGCCCAGAAGGGCCCTACTTTGCATCTCTGGATCAATGATACCCAAGCCTCCCAGTGCCTGCGGCATGATCACCGTCTGCCAAGCTACTCGGGCCCTAGTGTTCCTCGTGCCGTTTGAACCTGCCCAGAGGAAGTTCCGTACCAACCGTTGGAGCTGCCCAATGCATCCTCTGTGAAAGTACCAGTAGGAGGCAATATACCAAGTCATGGCAAGGCCTGGTTTGCCAGTAAGGCGCGACCTGCTAGGGAGAGTTTGGCCGAGTTCCAATAGAGAAGCTTGTACCGAACACTCTCAAGGACTGGGGCAATCTGCTACTTTGCAGTGATGTCAATACCCACTTGACATCCAAGGTATCTCGCTATCTGGCCCCGCGGTATCCATATGAAGCCAAAGTCACTCCCCCACTCACATATCTCCTGTGTCTCCTCAAAGCCCGTGAAGAAGCCTATGGATTTCGTCCAGTTGATCCGTGCCCCCGAGGCCTCACAGTAGATAGCCAAGGTGCCTCTGTCTCTCTCTAGACTCGCTGTGGTGCCCTCAACATACAAGGCCATGTCATATGCAAACTCTGAGTCAAGGAGCTCCTCCTTCTGTCTGATTGGGAGCCTCAACCCTCTGAGACCCGCCACCTGTGATCTCAGATAGTAGCCCAGAGCCTCCGCAACAAACAAGAAGAGGAAGGGAGCTAGTGGGCAGCCCTGGCAGACCGAGCGAGAGAGAGGAAAGGCCTCGTCTGTGTGTCCTCTGATAAGCATCTGACTAGAGCTCCCTGCATATGGCGTTGAAACTCCTATGAGCCATCTGTCTGAGAAATCCAATCTCCTCATAGTGCCCTCCAAGAATACTCCACCCTGTCGTAGGCCTTCTCGAAGTCCAAGAGAAGGACGGCCAGCGGCTGTGATTCCTCTCTGGACCAATCCACTGCCTCCCAGAACGTGAAGATGTCGTCCAGGATGCTGCGAACCTGGACAAACCAAGTCTCTATGTCATGGATGATGTCGGTAAGATGGGGCCGTAACTGCAAACTCAAGACCTTGGCGAGGATCTTATATGCGGTATCAAGCCTTGGCAAGGATCTTGTATGATCGGCCTCCACTGTCGGATATCTGACCTATCTCCCCCTTTCGGTATCAAACAAATCCACCCCCTGCTCAAGGACTGAGGGAGCCTGTGTCAAAAATCTCTTGGCAAGCTAAACAAAAAGAGGTGGAGATAATCTCCCAGAAGTTCCGAAAGAAGGCCGCAGTCAAGCCATCCTCACCCGGGCACTTTTGGGTCGGGAAAGCCTTGAGGGCTTCCTAGAGCTCCTCATCTGTGAAAGGTTCCCAAGTCTACTGCATAAGTCCTGCAAGACTACGATCGGAACGTGATTCCAAACTAGCTCTCAGGCCACAAGACTAGCTGGGGTCATCCTCTCCGTCTGAAAGAGCTGGCTGTAAAAACCAGTGGTCATGTCAAGAATCTCTTGCGAGTCAGTGTGCATGATACCCTGCGAGTCTCGGAGACGCTATAGCTGTGTGCCTGTCGATCAGGGCCCAATCACCTATGTCAGAAGATATGCAAAGTACAATCCAGCAACAACATTGATGAGCAATACAATGCCACATGTACACTTCTTTGAAGGAGAGCCCTCATATAGTGTAACCTTTGATCCTAGAGTATCAGGAAACCCCAGCCACAAGGCCCAGCAAGACTAATGGATGATCTGAATGAGCCAAGAGAGGATTCACTGCCTATATTTTCAATGTCTTAGCCTCCACCATATCAAAAAGGGGGAGGACTTTCCAGAGTTACAGCTGCTTCTCCCCGAGCTCCCTTTGCTGCATTTCAACCTTCCCCCTCCCCCAACCAGCCTCCCTCTCAGCCCCTCTCTCTGTTAGCCCCACCCCCTCACCCTCCCCCCTCCCCTCAGCCAGCCCCTACCTCCTCCCTCCCTGCCCCTTCCCCCATCCCCTTCCCAAACCCTCCCTCCCTCCCTCCCTCACCCCTACCCCCACCCCCACCCCCTACTCCTGCCTCTCAGCCCCCTACTCCCGCCCCCTTCCCTCACCTCTCAGCCTCCTATCCCCGCCTCCTTCATTTGCCTCTCAGGCCCCTTTCTGCGCCCCCTACCTTTGCCTCTTAGCCCCCTTTCCCTGCCCCCTAGCTCTGTCTCTCAACCCCCTACCTTTGCCCCCTATCAGCCCCCTCCCTCCCTCCTTCCCCCTCCTCCGTCCTCTATCGGGCCTTTCCCTCCCCCTCACACTTCTCTTCCCTCTCCCTTACCCCCTACCCTCTCCCTTCTTCTTCCTACCCTCCCCCTTCCCTCCTCTCTCTTCCTAAGCCATCTCCTCTCCCCTCACACAGCAGCAAAGGTTGTTGGATGGATCTTCATTGTGATCAAATCGGCCTTTTCTACCCAGATTGACAAATGGCTTCCCATTCAGTCACAATCCTTGACCACTTCCACCTGTCGCGAGACAAGTAATTTTTTCTAAATTCGAGTTGCAGCAGCTCAAAAAAGATGTAGATCTTTAAAGCTCTACTTCTCTCTATGCCCGCATCTTTGGATTCCATCCTTCCAGGCTACAGGCTAGCAAGGACTAGATGCTCGCAACGTTACATGGAGACCTTGCACCCAATCTCACCGACGTTTGCTTATTGGGACGAGGATTCTTCTAGGTGGTCTTTGATACTCTAGAGTCTACGGCCACAATGCTTAAGGCTACTAACCCTCTGATGCTAGGCTCCACGAGGATCTTCCTCTCACGTTTTCGTTTGGGCTTCGACCTTGTTGAGGAGGACAACCACATCTCTTCCCTCTTCATCAAGTTTCCTGGCCTCCCTTAGATCTACCATCAACTCCTTCCTTCCATTGAAGCTGCCTTTGGTCTAGTTGCACATATCCCCCCCTCTCAAACATCCCCTCTTCAGCAGAGTAGAGGCAGTCAGGTCCAATGGGTGCCCAAAGTTAGGGTCCTAGTCTATGACCCTAACATCATGGATGATCATATTATGCTTCATTGTCTAGATGGCTCCTTCTTTTGCCAAAGAGTTGAGATCATAGGCAAGGAGGACCACTGCAGGATATGCAGATCCCTTGGGCACTTTGCTAGGGATTACACAAGGAAGAAGAAAAAACCCAAGCAATCTCCTGGTGCAGCCCCTTCTTGTACCGCTTCCTTGGATCAACCACCTCACAAAAAGCGAAAGGAGGTTCAACAGATTGATTCAGCTTTACCCTTGGACTGGGTCCTTACGAATGAGATTTGACATGGCCATGTTAGATTGATGGGGAGCTTTTTTGAAGACATACATCCCGCTACTACAAGTCATTGGTCCCTTGGGAGATTGTGGGGGTTTTTAATTTGAAGACATACATCTCGATACAGATGAGGATTCTTTGGTTTTTAATTTGCATTTTGGGGGTAGGCTATTCAAGTCCATGGATCATGATATTATCATGGATGATTGTTTTCAGCTGGTCAAGATTGTGGGGCACCTAGAGCAGTTTTTTTTTAATTCAAGATGGTATTTGGGCTGCCTTCTAGAGAACATCCCCTTGGGCTCATGGAATATTTGACTTTATGGGGTATTCCCATAAAGTACTTGTAGTGGGAAGTGGATTGATGTAGGAAATGACGAGAAGAGCCTTACATGTTTCCTCTACACCATTACTAATGCTATGATGGTTCAGCTCAGTGTTAGGGGTTGGAAGCCCTCTGGATCCTCTCATTGGGAGAATTTTCACGTTTTTGCATATTTGCAAAAATCTTTTTGGAGAAGGCTCTAGAATTCTCTCAGGAATAGGAAAATTACTCTCTTCTTTTTTTGGCCTTTTGTTCATGGAGGGATTACATGAAATCAATGGAGGTCAAAATTTGGGGCTCCCTATTCTCGCCTACATTGCCTTTTAATAAAGAACCCATTCTATATAGCTTTGGATTGCAAACAGCCCAAGTTCATTTGGAAAGGGATTGCGGGACTTTTGAGTACATGTGTGCCCTCCCCTTTCTTCATCACTTGGAGCTCAATAGCTTAAATCTCTCTATTGAGACCTCATGTATTTTTATTAGATGCAAGTTCAACATCATTCGGTTGAGTCAGGATCTGTCGATGTTGTTTCTTCCTCTCCTCGTAGACCTACACATGCAATAGTGGACAATTGTTGGGGGATCATAATGACCATTTCATCTTGGCAAATCTAAATATCCAAATGCCTCAAGCATTTTTGTTAGATGCAAATCTACTTCTTGTCTTTTTTTGGTTCAATGTCATTTGGTTGAGTTATGATCTCTAGATGTTGTTTCTTCCTCTCCTCCTAGACCTACACATGCAATAGTGGACAATTGTTATGGGATCACAATGAGATTTTCATATTGGCAAATCTAAAGATCCAAATGCACAAAGACACCTGATGGTTCCTAGGTCCACCCTTCTCAAACTATGGCCAATATTTGGACAGACATTGTACACACTATGATGGTGATCTCGTTGAGCATGCAGGGATCCTCCAGGGTTGCTTCTGCTAGAGGATTTTTAAACTCAGGGAGTGGAGAGCCGCCCTCTCGAAGTTCACTATGGGTTTGAGGTGGCATTTTCAACCCAATCCTAAATCTTCATCAAACTTGTTTGTTGAGTAGATCTTGAACCTCTGTGGTTTTTGTGCATGCTATGCATGGTGTATTCTTGCCTTGAGCACTCTGCTCTCGGGGAATTTTCATACTTATACTAAGTCTTTTCCTTGAAAAAAAAGATCATTCACAAATTTTGAAAAGTCAGTCGTATTTTAAAAACACACGTCACCTTTGCATTCTCTATTGTTGGTGTTTTTAAGCCATGCTACTATGCAAGAATCCTGGTTGGGGAACCTAAATTTGATGCTTTAAATGTGGTTTTCTATGACCCTTGTTGATTCATACAGATTTTGGCTGATTTGACGGTTTCAAGCCAAAATATCTCCTCACGATGTGAAAGTATTGCAAGAGATATCACCAAAATTTCTACAAAATCCGAGGAGGCCGTAAGTTTACAAAAGTAAGTCTTAATTATTTTTTCTATATATTTAAACTTTAAGCTAGAGTCTCCTAGTTTCTATCAAATGAAGAATCTAAGTATGTTTTTTTTAAAAACACATTGAGCATTTACAACAATGATACATAAGATTTTTTCCCTTTAGTTAACATAAGCCTTTTGAATTTTTACAAGAGGACACACATGATCAATAGTAGCCCAATTGGTAAGGCAAGGCCTCCTCTAGACGATTCCTTTGGTTTAAGTACTTCCTAGGTATTGTTTGTCCACTGTACACGTAAATTGATGGGATAATAAGGATTGATGGTAAAGAATAACAATTGGAGAAAGAAAGAAAGAAAAAAGTTTATTAAAGTGTTCGAAGACCGATGGGTCTATGAGACTGTGAAAAACCTGATACAATGAGCTGTGGTAGTGGAGCTACTAAACGAGCATCCACACCAATGCAGAATGCAAAAAAATGCAAAATGGGAGTACTAAGTCCTAAGTACAACATAGTCATGTGCTTGCTCCATTAGCTAGCCCCTCCACTCCACTCCTATACCAAGCCTCATCTGTCCACCTCCCTCCCTCCAGCCTCCATGAGCCATTGCTTCAAGCTGGTCCCTCCTATCCACAACCCTCCCAAGCCTTGCCTCCCCTCATCCCTCTGCCTCCCTCATGTTGTCTCAATTAGTCATCCCCTCCTGCTCCTTGTTCATCCCCTTGATTTTTTTCATCAATGGCCGCCACGACCGATATGCTGCACTATAGTAGAAGAGGACTTGCATATTCTTCAAAGGACAGCGCAGTGCCTGCACTTGCCGCACTCCCAGTCGCAGGTACACCGGTTTCAGCTCCACCATCTCATCTTCCGCCCAGCGCAGTGCCCGCACTTGCCGCACTCCCAGTCGCAGGTACACCGGTTTCAACTCCATTATCTCATCTTCCGCCCATAGCTACTTTGTACCCGCAGTTTTTTTCACCCCTCCCCTCTCAGGTTCCTTCTTCTCCTACCCCTTCTCCACCCTTTTTGCTCCCCCTCTCACAGCCCTCTGTCACCTCTTCCCCCCCTTTGTTGCCTATTTTACCTACTTTGCCAGAGGCTCTCTCCTCCTCATCCTCTCTACAGACTTTACCCAACCCCTCCTCTCCATCCCCGGTACCCGCTTTCTCTCCCCCTTTCCAGCCTTCTCCTTCATCCCCGCTACCCACCTTACCGGTTTCCCCCCTTTCTCCCTTTCTTTCTCCTTCCATGCCTTGTGCTGTTTGTCCTTGCCGCCACATCCTACCAGATGCTTCACAGGAAGGACGAGACCATTGCTCTACTTACAGCGCTCAGGTTGCATCTCTTGCTGATCGAGTGACACAGCAGGATCGGGAGATCTTGTCTATTAGGACAGATCTTCAGGTCTTACAGGCGACTCATAGGACTCTTGCTGGAGAGATTCATGGACACACAGAGCGAGTGCAGCAGATCGAGACTCGCGTTCAGCACATAGACACATCTCCCACTACAGCAGTAGCAGCGGTTGAGGAGCGTTTGACCTCCCTTCAGACAGAGGTCCAAAGAGCCACAGAGTGGGTGGATGTCGTCCGCCGTTAGCCATCACAGCCTCAGAGATCGACTGTATCAGCTACATTGGCCGAGTCACAGCAGAGGGCCACAAAGGCCCTCAACATTCGCATTCGTGGTATCTTGCCCTCGGCGACAGAGTCCACGATGACACAGGCTGTGACCTTTGTCTCTCAGACACTGGGAGTACAGGATCATGGCATAGTAGGATCATATAGAGTCGGGAGGGATCGAACTAGAGAGCAGCCCCTCATTATCAGATTCAGAGATGCCCAGGCACGTCTAGCTGCCCTCAGGAGAAGAGGGACACTCAGAGACCACCCACAGATTTCCATGGACGAGGATTTGACTCAGATACAGGTTGAGGAGTGCAAGGCGATCATGCCTCAGAGAGATGCAGCCCGAGCTCGAGCAAGTGGGCAGTGATCACGGATGGCAGACTCATCACAGGCACTTTGAGGCGTGCTCCCACAGTGCTTAGAGATGACAGACCAGTAGATATAGCCCCATCTCCACCTTCTGCTACGACCGCTTGATGGGACAGGGCCCATGGGACACACCACCCGTCAGATAGTCTACGCATCGCTGTATGGAACTGCAATGGTTCTTTTACAGCACAGCCAGGCAATCTACGGGGGGAATTCTTTGGGAGAGATATCATCTTTTTCACGGAGACACACGAGAGTCCAGAGAGACCTTTGCCACGAGTGACAGGGTATACATGGAGATCTGCCTTCAGGCAGCACACTCGAACATTTGGAGTGAGAGGATCTGGAGGAGTGGCCATTTTGTACAGAGAGCATCTCGATCGGATCATCACAGTGGAGAGAGCGGATTCACATGCCCGATTCTTGTGGGTACGCATCTGCCGCAGAGTCCCTCAGCGAGATCTTTTTATTGCAGTTTGCTACTTCCCCCCGGCGCAGTCGATCTATTCTTCCACTGGACTAGGCCAGTCCATATTTGAGGATCTCTCAGCGGACATTGCAGATTTTTCACATCGCGGAGAAGTCATCCTTTTAGGAGACTTCAACGCGAGGTCCTCAGACAGACAGGCCCTCACTTATGACTTCATGGAGGATCCGGTCATACTCCCAGCATTTCACGATGATAGCCTCTGTCGGACTTCATCAGACTGCACAGTACAGCCCACAGATCAGGGACGTCAGTTACTGGAGCTCCTCACCTCGCACAGTATGGTCATTTATAACGGCTTGTCCAGGTGGCCACAGTCTTCCATGCCTACATTCTCTTCTGCTTCTGGGCGTGGTACTAGCGTGATCGACTACATCATAGGTCCCCCGACTCTAGTCCCTTCCATCCATAGCCTTACTGTTAGCCCCTTCATGCCCTCTGCCAACCATGCACTCATCCACTTTACTTTGACTAATGTCTCCCATGACCCACCCCCCCCTTGTTATCATGACCGCCAACCCTATTACGAGGTTCATTTCGACCACCAGTTCGATGATGTATATAGCTAGAACCTCAGCCGCCTACTCCGTCCTCATCTATTAGATGCTCTACCATCCACACAGGACCGGTGGGAACTTGTACATACTTCACTCGTTTCTGCCGCTCACATGTCGTTCCCTGCCACATGTCATTCGTCTAGTCCCCCACCGGTTGGTCTTGTTCCTTGCAACGGTTGGTATGACGAGGAGTGTAAGGAACTCCGCAGGAAACTTCACCTTGAGACCAAGGAGAAGTCTCCCCTCCTTGCCGAAACCAAGAGAGACTACAAGTGGTTGGTTAGGCGCAAGAAACACCAATTTCTAGCCCGGAATGAGGAGGAGCTGAGAAGCTTGCTTTTCAGCTGTGACTCCAAGGAATTCTGGAGAAAATTCCTCCGCTCGAAGTCTCAGAGCCCCCTCACAGATCCATGTGTCTGGTTTGCATACACTTCAGCTCTATACGATGTTCCAGATCAGCCAGCCATCGATTTATCCCATTCCCCTAGGCCAGCTTCATCTAGTCTCTTCACACCAGAGAGTGTCCGTGCAGCAGTCCACCGATTGAAGAACGGGAGAGCTAAGGATCATGATGGATTGCAAGCGGAGTATGTAATCCATGGGATTGATGCCTTAGATTTTGTTCTTTCCCGTCTCTTCAATGAGTCTGTTTGTACAGGCCTACCACAGTCCTGGTTAGGCAATACCATAGTACCTATCCAAAAGTCGGGGGACCCTATGGAGCCGTCGAATCACAGGACCATCATGATTGGCCACGTTATGGCCAAGATCTATGCATCAGTTTTGGAAAGCTGTATAAATGACCATGCCGAGATGACAGGACTCAGAGCCAGAGGGCAGGTTGGATTTCGCAGGGATCATTCAAGACTTGACCACATCCTCACACTCACGGCACTGGTAGAGGAGGCGAAGTCACGAAGGCAACGGCTTTATTGTTGCTTCGTGGACTTCAGGTTGGCATTTGACACAGTTCCGCGATTCAGATTGTTTCAGAGGATTCGCCAGATGGGCTTCAGTGGAGAGATACAGTGGGCTATCATGGCTTTGTATGAGAGGGTCACTGGTCGGGCTCGGACACGTGAGGGGCTCTCAGAGGAGGTATGCAGCACGATTGGGGTGAAGCAGGGTTGCCCGCTCTCTCCTACTCTCTTTGGATTATATATTGATGAGCTAGAGATGTTTATACAGATGACAGGCGGTGTGGGCTCTACTCTCTCAGGATCCTCCATTCCTATCCTCCTGTATGCGGACGATGTGGTTCTCATTTCCTCTACTGCTCAGGGCCTCCAGGCACATATTGAGGCACTCCACAGGTTTTGTCAGGACAGGGGGTTGATCGTAAACCTTGGCAAGACCAAGGTTATGGTTTTCAACACCTCTGATCGTATTTACAGCACGGATGAGTTTTGCTTCACATATGACGGACAGCCCATTGAGCTTGTTAGAGAGTACACTTATTTGGGGGCAGTTTTCAGGGGACCGGTTTTCACCATGACATATGCAGCACGAGATAGGATTAGTAAAGGGTATGCTTCGTTGGCTCATCTTGAGCGTCAATGTTTTCAGTCCCACTTTCAGCATCCCGATACGAAATCCTTGCTTTTTGATACATTGGTGAGACCAGCTGCGATGTATGCAGCTCCTTTCTGGGCAGGAGACCTCGGCGCTGCAGATTGGAGAGAGGTTACAGATCATCATGTTCTCTCGGCTCATTAGGGCCAAGGCTACAGTTCCGCACGAGATCATGCTAGCAGAGTTTGGAGCTACTCCCCTTGCATTGGATGCAGCGTTTCAGTCGGTCATGTATTTGCATAGGGTTAGGGAGTTTGGAGACTCAGCAGCAGGCAGAGCTCGGTTGCCATGGTTAGCACTCGCATCTTCTATGGAGTTGGCATGATCTGGGGCCCGATACTGCTGGTACTTCAGACTCACTAGGTGGCTCACATCTCTTTGACTAGACATGGATAGACTGCCTCCCTTCCGATACAGCATAGATGCCCCTCTGACTCGCCACGAGCTTAGCCAGGTCACGAGAGCAGACTTGCTGTAGCTTCATACGTATCGCACTTGGATTTATCCCACGCAGCTTCCGACGAAGATGGCCACATATCGTGACCACTTCCTTCGGATCTCAGAGGATGGATTTGTCATTCCACCAGGCTATACAGGTATCCACATGTCCCACTCACTGAGGATTGCCCTTGGCCAGCTTAGAGTCTCTTCGCATCAGCTCGAGATAGAGGCTGGTAGGATGCGACGCATGGAGGATGGACGGCGACCAGGCCGAGAGACCAGGATCTGCCCTTGTTGCACCATGGGAGAGGTGGAGTCAGAGGAGCACTTCATTTGCAGATGCCCGCTATATTATGAGCTCAGAGGTAGATTCCACTGGCTCTTCACGGATGGCTTTGGACCTCTCTCACGAGTGATGGACTACGAGGATCAGCATTGCCTAGCTCTTTATGTCAGGGAGGCCACTATGCTTCGACGAGACTACCTCAGAGACCATCAGCACAGACCGGAGCGTGATAGAGCCCAGCCTGATAGAGCTCAGGCACACACTATACCAGAGGACAGAGACCAGGAGGAGCACAAGGAGGTCAAAGCTCACACAGGACACATGCCTCCACCCTGTGGATGTACATATGAGATGGTTTGTAGACGCCGCAGGATCTTGTTACATAGGGGACGTACTCGTCGCTTCATCTCCAGACGATCCCGGATGATGGCAGCTTTTCGGAGGAGACTTACTCATGGAGATCTCGCCCCACCAGCCGCTCACCTCACCTTTGCTCAGATTTGTACTCTCATAGCAGGAGGCAGAGTCGATGGACAGGATTTCCAGTATTATTTTGGTTCTCAGACTCCGTGACACCTGGACTTGTATCTTTGCATTGGCATATTGTACTCATCCCCCCATTTTGCACCCAGGGGCGGTTTCCTTGCATCTAGTTTACTTTGTATTTAGGCTCAGATTTGACATTATGTACTTTCACTTGCATTGTATTGCGTAGCACTTAGATGATATTCGACGATGCCTCTTCTTTGTGGCACGTTGATTTTGTGCTATCTTGTATGCAGAGTTCTTGATGTCCCATGGGCCCATTTTGGCCTTTAGTGGACAATAATACACTTTCTTTCTTTCTTTCTTTCCCGTGTCAGCTTCTTATCCCTCTCCCCATCTTCGCACCCAACCCCTTTCCTACCTTTTTTCCTTTCTCACTGGTGATTCTGCCGCCCACTTGTTTTTTGACTCTCCCTCCCTGCAATTCTCTCTCTATCCCCTCTCCCACGACCCTTTGCCCCCTCCCTCTCCCTCGCAGCTCCCCTCTCCCCCTCGCAGCTCCCCTCTTCCTCTCGCAGCAGCCCCTCTCCCCCTCTCCCCCTCGCAGCTCCCCTCTCTCTCTCTCGCAGCTCCCCCTCGCCCCTCCCTCGCAGCTCCCCTCTCCCCCTCGCAGCTCCCCTCTCTCCCCCTCGCAGCTCACCCCCCCCTCGCAGCTCCCCTCTTCCCCTCGCAGCAGCCCCTCTCCCCCTCTCGCAGCTCACCCCCCCCTCGCAGCAGCCCCTCTCCCCCTCTCCCCCTCGCAGCCCCCCCTCGCCCCTCTCCCCCTCTCCCCCTCGCAGCTCCCCCTCGCCCCTCCCTCGCAGCTCCCCTCTCTCCCCCTCGCAGCTCACCCCCCCCTCGCAGCTCCCCTCTCCCCCCCTCGCAGCCCCTCACCCCCCCCTCGCAGCTCCCCTCTCCCCCTCGCAGCTCCCCTCTCTCCCCCTCGCAGCTCACCCCCCCCTCGCAGCTCCCCTCTCCCCCTCGCAGCAGCCCCTCTCCCCCTCGCAGCCCCTCACCCCCCCCTCGCAGCTCCCCTCTCCCCCTCGCAGCAGCCCCTCTCCCCCTAGCAGTCCCCCTCGCAGCCCCTCACCCCCTCGCAGCCCCTCACCCCCCCTCGCAGCTCCCCTCTCCCCCCCTCGCAGCCCCTCACCCCCCCCTCGCAGCCCCCCTAGCAGCTCACCCCTCCCCCCCTCGCAGCCCCTCACTCCCCCCTCGCAGCTCCCCTCTCCCCCCCTCGCAGCCCCTCACCCCCCCCTCGCAGCCCCCCTAGCAGCTCACCCCTCCCCCCCTCGCAGCCCCTCACTCCCCCCTCGCAGCTCACCCCTCCCCCCTCGCAGCCCCTCGCACCCTCGCAGCCCCCCCTCGTAGCCCCTCCCCCTCCTCGCAACTCCCCCCCCTCGCAGCTCCCCGCCCCCCCCTCGCAGCTCCTCCCCCCCCCCTCTCACAGCTCCTCCCCCTCGCAGCGGCTCACCCCGCTCAGACCCTCCCCCTCGCAGCTCAGCCGCTCAGGCCCCCCACCCCGCTCACCCGCTCATCGCGAATTGGCAGCGCTCGCCATCTCCTGCTTCTCAATGCCACCGGTTTCCCGTTTCCCGTAATTAAACATGGCCGACGTCGTCGAGCATATTACAGAAGGAGCAACAGCAGCAACATCAATGGCCTCCACGACCGACATGCTGCACTATAGTAGAAGAGGACTTGCATCCTCTTCAAAGGACAGAGCAGTACCCGCACTTGCCGTACTCCCAGTCGCAGGTACACCGGTTTCAGCTCCACTATCTCATCTTCCGCCCAGCGCAGTGCCCGCACTTGCCGCACTCCCAGTCAC
Source organism: Dipteris shenzhenensis (assembly GCF_047967505.1). Taxonomy (NCBI): domain Eukaryota; kingdom Viridiplantae; phylum Streptophyta; class Polypodiopsida; order Gleicheniales; family Dipteridaceae; genus Dipteris; species Dipteris shenzhenensis. The sequence goes on along the minus strand of NC_141600.1, from coordinate 58,336,209 downwards.
AGGTACACCGGTTTCAGCCCCATTATCTCATCTTCCACCCATAGCCACCTTGTACCCGCAGTTTTTTTCACCCCTCCCCTCTCAGGTCCCTTCTTCTCCTACCCCTTCTCCAACTTTAGCCTTCCCCTCCTCTCCATCCTCGGTACCCGCTTTCTCTCCCCCTCTCCAGCCTTCTCCCTCATCCCCGCTACCCACCTTACCGGTTTCCCCCCTTTCCCCCTCTCTTTCTCCTTCCATGCCTTGCACTGTTTGTCCTTGCCAACACATCCTACCAGAGCTTCAGCACTTTCAGACCCACCTCCGAGATGCCCTTCAGATGCTTCACAGGAAGGACGAGACCATTGCTCTACTTACAGCTCAGGTTGCATCTCTTACTGATCGAGTGACACAGCAGGACCGGGAGACCTTGTCTATTAGAACAGATCTTCAGGTCTTACAGGCGACTCATACGACTCTTGCTGGAGAGATTCATGGACACACAGAGCGAGTGCAACAGATCGAGACTCGCGTTCAGCACATAGACACATCTCCCACCACAGCAGTAGCAGCGGTTGAGGAGCGTTTGACCTCCCTTCAGACAGAGGTCCAGAGAGCCACAGAGTGGGTGGATGTCGTCCGCCGTCAGCCATCACAGCCTCAGAGATCGACTGTATCAGCTACATTGGCCGAGTCACAGCAGAGGGCCACAAAGGCCCTCAACATTCGCATTCGTGGTATCTTGCCCTCGGAGACAGAGTCCACGATGACACAGGCTGTGACCTTTGTCTCTCAGACATTGGGAGTACAGGATCATGGCATAGTAGGAGCATATAGAGTCGGGAGAGATCGTACTAGAGAGCAGCCCCTCATTATCAGATTCAGAGATGCCCAGGCACGTCTAGCTGCCCTCAGGAGGAGAGGGACACTCAGAGACCACCCACAGATTTCCATGGACGAGGATCTGACTCAGATACAGGTTGAGGAGCGCAAGGCGCTCATGCCTCAGAGAGACGCAGCCCGAGCTCAGGGCAAGTGGGCAGTGATCAGGGATGGCAGACTCATCACAGGCACCTTGAGGCGTGCTCCCACAGTGCCTAGGGATGACAGACCAGCAGATATGGCCCCACCTCCACCTCCTGCTCCGACCGCCTGACGGGACAGGGCTCATGGGACACACCACCTGTCAGATAGTCTACGCATCGCTGTATGGAACTGCAATGGTTCTTTTACAGCACAGCCAGGCAATCTACGGGGGGCTTTCTTTGGGAGAGATATCATCTTTTTCACAGAGACACACGAGAGTCTAGAGAGACCTTTGCCACGAGTGACAGGATATACATGGAGATCTGCCTTCAGACAGCACACTCGAACATTTGGAGTGAGAGGATCTGGAGGAGTGGCCATTTTGTATAGAGAGCATCTCGATCGGATCATCACAGTGGAGAGAGCGGATTCACATGCCCGATTCTTGTGGGTACGCATCCACCGCAGAGCCTCTCAGCGAGATCTCTTTATTGCAGTTTGCTACTTCCCCCCGGCGCAGTCGTTTTACTCTTCCACTGGACCAGGCCAGTCCATATTTGAGGATCTCTCAGCGGACATTGCAGATTTTTCACATCGCGGAGAAGTCATCCTCTTAGGAGACTTCAACGCGAGGACCTCAAACAGACGGGCCCTCACTTATGACTTCATGGAGGATCCGGTCATACTTCCGGCATCTCACAATGATAGCCTCTGTCGGACTTCATCAGACTGCACAGTACAGCCCACAGATCAGGGACGTCAGTTACTGGAGCTCCTCACCTCGCACAGTATGGTCATTTATAACGGCTTGTCCAGGTGGCCACAGTCTTCCATGCCTACATTCTCTTCTGCTTCTGGGCGTGGCACTAGCGTGATCGACTACATCATAGGTCCCCCGACTCTAGTCCCTTCCATCCATAGCCTTACTGTTAGCCCCTTCATGCCCTCTGCCGACCATGCACTCATCCACTTTACTTTGACTCATGTCTCCCATGACCCACCCCCCCCTCGTCATCACGACCGCCAATCCTATTATGAGGTTCATTTCGACCACCAGTTCGATGATGTGTATAGCCAGAACCTCAGCCGCCTACTCCGTCCTCATCTATTAGATGCTTTACCATCCACGCAGGACAGGTGGGAACTTCTACATTCTTCACTCGTTTCTGCCGCCCACATGTCCTTCCCTGCCACGTGTCATTCGTCTAGTCCCCCACCGGTTGGTCTTGTTCCTTGCAACGGTTGGTATGACGAGGAGTGTAAGGAACTCCGCAGGAAACTTCACCTTGAGACCAAGGAGAAGTCTCCCCTCCTTACCGAAACCAAGAGAGACTACAAGTGGTTGGTTAGGCGCAAGAAACGCCAATTTCTAGCCCAGAATGAGGAGGAGCTGAGAAGCTTGCTTTTCAGCTGTGACTCCAAGAAATTCTGGAGAAAATTCCTCCGCTCGAAGTCTCAGAGCCCCCTTACAGATCCACGTGTCTGGTCTGCATATACTTCAGCTCTATACGATGTTCCAGATCAGCCAGCCATCGATTTATCCCATTCCCCTAGGCCAGCTTCATCTATTCTTTTCACACCAGAGAGTGTCCGTGCAGTAGTCCACCGATTGAAGAACGGAAGAGCTAAGGATCATGATGGATTGCAAGCGGAGTATGTAATCCATGGGATTGATGCCTTAGATTTTGTTCTTTCCCGTCTCTTCAATGAGTCTGTTTGTACAGGCCTACCACAGTCCTGGTTAGGCAATACCATAGTACCTATCCACAAGTCGGGGGACCCTATGGAGCCGTCGAATTACAGGACCATCATGATCGGCCACGTTATGGCCAAGATCTTTGCATCAGTTTTGGAAAGCCGTATAAATGACCATGCCGAGACGACAGGACTCAGAGCCAGAGGGCAGGCTGGATTTCGTAGGGATCGTTCGACACTTGACCACATCCTCACACTTAGGGCACTGGTGGAGGAGGCGAAGTCACGAAGGCAACGGCTTTATTGTTGCTTCGTGGACTTCAGGAAGGCATTTGACACAGTTCCACGATTCAGATTGTTTCAGAGGATTCGCGAGATGGGCTTTAGTGGAGAGATACAGTGGGCTATCATGGCTTTGTATGAGAGGGTCACTGGTCGGGCTCGGACACGTGAGGGGCTCTCAGAGGAGGTATGCAGCACGATTGGGGTGAAGCAGGGCTGCCCGCTCTCTCCCACTCTCTTTGGATTATATATTGATGAGCTAGAGATGTTTGTACAGATGACAGGTGGTGTGGGCTCTACTCTCTCAGGATCCTCCATTCCTATCCTCCTGTATGCGGACGATGTGGTTCTCATTTCCTCTACTGCTCAGGGCCTCCAGGCACATATTGAGGCACTCCACAGGTTTTGCCAGGACAGGGGGTTGACCGTAAACCTTGGCAAGACCAAGGTTATGGTTTTCAACACCTCTGATCGTATTTACAGCACGGATGAGTTTTACTTCACTTATGACGGACAGCCCATTGAGCTTGTTAGAGAGTACACTTATTTGGGGGCAGTTTTCAGAGGACCGGTCTTCACCATGACATATGCAGCACGAGATAGGATTAGTAAAGGGTATGCTTCGTTGGCTCATCTCGAGCGTCAGTGTTTTCAGTCCCACTTTCAGCATCCCGATACGAAATCCTTGCTTTTTGATACATTGGTGAGACCAGCTGCGATGTATGCAGCTCCTTTCTGGGCAGGAGACCTCGGCGCTGCAGATTGGAGACGAGTAGAGAGGTTACAGATCATCATGTTCTCTCGGCTCATTAGGGCCAAGGCTACAGTTCCGCACGAGATCATACTAGCAGAGTTTGGAGCTACTCCCCTTGCATTTGGATGCAGCGTTTCAGTCGGTCATGTATCTGCACAGCGTCAGGGAGTTTGGAGACTCAGCAGCAGGCAGAGCTCGGTTGCCATGGTTAGCACTTGCATCTTCTATGGAGTTGGCACGATCAGGGACCCGATACTGCTGGTACTTCAGACTCACTAGATGGCTCACATCCCTTGGACTAGACATGGATAGACTGCCTCCGTTCCGATACAGCATAGATGCCCCTCATCTCGAGTTGACTAGCCACGAGCTTAGCCAGGTCACGAGAGCAGACTTGCTGCAGCTTCATACGTATCGCACTTGGATTTATCCCACGCAGCTTCCGGTGAAGATGGCCACATATCGTGACCACTTCCTTCGGATCTCAGAGGATGGATTTGTCATCCCACCAGGCTATACAGGTACCCACATGTCCCACTCACTGAGGATTGCCCTCGGCCAGCTTAGAGTCTCTTCGCATCAGCTCGAGATAGAGGCTGGTAGGATGCGACGCATGGAGGATGGACGGCGACCAGGCCGAGAGACCAGGATCTGCCCTTGTTGCACCATGGGAGAGGTGGAGTCAGAGGAGCACTTCATTTGCAGATGCCCGCTATATTATGAGATCAGAGGTAGATTGCACTGTCTCTTCACGGATGGCTTTGGACCTCTCTCACGAGTGATGGACTACGAGGATCAGCATTGCCTAGCCCTTTATGTCAGGGAGGCCACTATGCTTCGGCGAGACTACCTCAGAGAGCACAGACCGGAGCGTGATAGAGCCCAGCCTCATAGAGCTCAGGCACACGCCATACCAGAGGACAGAGACCAGGAGGAGCACGAGGACGGCAGAGCCCACACAGGACACATGCCTCCACCATGTGGATGTACATATGAGATGGTTTGTAGACGCCGCAGGATCTTGTTACATAGGGGACGTACTCGCCGCTTCATCTCCAGACGATCCAGGATGATGGCAGCATTTCGGAGGAGACTCACTCATGGAGATCTCGCCCCACCAGCCGCTCACCTCACCTTTGCCCAGATTTGTACTCTCATAGCAGGAGGCAGAGTCGATGGACAGGATTTCCAGTATTATTTTGGTTCTCAGACTCCGTGACACCTGGACTTGTATCTTTGCATTGACATATTGTGCTCATCCCCCCCATTTTGCACCCGGGGGCGGTTTCCTTGCATCTAGTTTACTCTGTATTTAGGCTCAGATTTGACATTATGTACTTTCACTTGCATTATATTGCGTAGCACTTAGATGATATTCGACGATGCCTCTTCTTTGGGGCACGTTGATTTTGTGCTATCTTGTATGCAGAGTTCTTGATGTCCCATGGGCCCATTTTGGCCTCTAGTGGACAATAATACACTTTCTTTCTTTCTTTCTTTCCCATCGGCTTTTTCCATTCCCCATCTATCTTTTGTCCCCTTCCCCCCCATCGACAATCCATGAGTCCCCTCCCCCCACAATTTATCTTCTTCCCACGTGGGTGTGCTTCAGCTCTCCTCTTTCTTGGTCCCCCCTACGCTTCGCCTTTTTCAATTCAGCCCTTCTTCATGGCCTTTGTCCTTGACTAGAAAGTGTTGGAGCCTTTGTTGTACAATGGGAAGAATTTGTTGATTTTAACCATTTGGTCTCGTCAGGGGAGCTCACATGGCATATTTTTCAATTCTATCACCATCTAAATCTCCCCTCCGTTTTTTATTACATGCTTAGCATGGTGTATTTCCGCACAGAGCTTGCTCTAGCGGGTTTCTTTCTTACTTAATAGATGTCTCTTTTTTGAAAAAAAAATAAATCTCCCCTTCTTGAGGTCAAACAACGTGTCCAACTAGTATTCCCGTGAGCTATAAGGTAGGGTGCTATTGGGCCGCATTGTCCACTTTGTTTTTTCCAGACAAAGAATCTTTCTATTAATTCTTGAAAAACACCATACAAATCAGGTTTTGAAGGTAGCTAATAATGGTAAGTACAAAGGAAAATTGGCCGTCAAAAAAAACCCAGCTTGTTTTTTAGGACCTAGCTCACTCCCTAGGGAAACTTTAGAACAAGGGCTAACAGTCAAGGTTGGGGTCTATACATTTAGCAAATACCTCGCTCGACAAAAGTGTGGAAAATGCATTTAGGCCAAAGCTTGCAAAAACTCTTCCGCATTTCAACGGTTGCCCTCGATCCTAGAGTCCCACGCTCCTAGAGCGTATAGATAATGTCTTGTCAAATGGCGAAGAAAGTGTGTAGGAACACGAAGTGAGGGAGAGAGCTGGACAACAACATGAGCATACACAACGAGCATGAGAGAGATAACCAATGTGAATTTTGGATAAGGAATTAACATAATGAGTCTCACATACATCTAGTGACCATTGGGTATATATATGATGCATAGTGTCACATAACAAGAATATGTCCGTACCACATTGGCATAAAACGTCCCACATACCCCCCCTCAGTGGTATGGATGTGATACTCTGGAAATGTGTCAAAACTACCTACGGTACCTAAAGTACCATGGTTGCACAAATTCATCCATGAAAGGATATAGCAACGTATGGGTAGTGTACAAATGGTCACAATGTCATTTGACTACTCCCCTTCACATTGTGGAAATGTCCCTCATCCCTAGCTTCTCTTGAAAGTGTATGAAAGGATCTGCTGCTGCGAGAAATTTTGGTGAAGAGATCCGCAACATTATCCTCGGTGAGACAATACTGAAGAACAATGTAGCCGTCATCAATACAATCCCCCCGAATAAAATGATAGTGGTTTTCAATATGCTTCATGCAAGCATGAAACACTGGTTGTGAGCAATGGCTATGCATGACTGGCTATCACAGCATATAGATGTGGGAACATCCTCTATGAATCATGAAGGTCATACATGAGTTTCCTCAACCACATGCATTTCGTAGTGGCTACAACTGCAGCCTTGTACTCTGCTTCACTGGATGAGAGTGAGCTTTTGGGTTGTTTCTTACTTTGCCATGAAATAGAAGTGCTTCCCCAAAAGAAACTATACCTAGATGTAGATCTTACGTCATCACAATCTCCTTCCCAATCTGAATCAGTAAAACCATGGAGATGTACGTCATCACCTATAGCATAATGCAAACCAAAGTAAACAGTCCCACATATGTATCGAAGGACCCTCTTGGATGCATTCCTATGTGTGACAGTAGGAGATTGCATGAACTGGGTTAGCAAACCCCTGGCATAAGAAAGATTCATCTTGGTAGAGCACAAATAGATGAGCTTCCCAACCAGCTGCCTATATAATGCACCATCAAACTTCTCATCTGTATCATACTTGCTAAGTTTCAGCTCCTTCTCCATAGGGGTAGACACGGGTTTGCTGTCCTGCATATTAAACTGCTGAATTATACTTTAAGGCATACTCGGACTGAACAAGTGAAATAACATGTGCCATGTCTTAAAACTCAAGTCTCAAACAATAATGTAACAGCCCATATCAGTCATCTCAAAGTCTGAGAATAGCATGGTCTTGATGGCTGCAATCTTTTCTGCATCATTGCCTGTGAGTATAATATCATCCACATATAAAATGAGGATGACTATGTAGTCATGTTCCTATAGAACATACAAGTTGGGATCACTTGGACTAGTGCAAAACTGATGTCATAGTAGACAGGCATGTATGCAATGATACCAAGCACGTGGTGCTTGTTCCAAACCATACAATTCTTTCCACAACTTGCACACTTTGTGTTCCTGTCCTGTAACACTAAAACCTGGAGGTTTCTTCATATATACCTCCTCTTTGAGGTCTTCATTAAAGAAGTCTTTGACATCAAATTAATATATTGGCCAACCATATGAGGCAACAATGGCCCCAACACACCTGATAAGTCATCTTGGCCACAGGAGCAAATGTCTCCTCGCAGTCAATGACTTCTGCCTATGAATATCCCTAGGCAACCAAGCATACCTTATCTTTTTCCACTTCACCATTGGCATGATATTTCTTCTTGTATTCCTAGTTTGTGCCAATGACAGATCTGCTCACTGATTGATCTACTAGTTCCCATGTTGCATTCTTCTAGAAACAAGACATTTTCTAATTTCATTGCATCCAACCATAGAGGATTAGTTTGTGCTTCGTGGAAATTAGCAGGCTCCGCTGGAGCTTCCATCAATGCGGTCATCGATGCATAGTTGACTTTATGAAGTCTCTTTGTGGCACCCCCTGTCCTACCAAGAGTGGGCTGATCGCCGACATCTTGGAGAGTGGGCTTTGCCCATCCGGGAACTGAAATTACTGGTTTTTCTACTACTGGAGCAGGCTGAACTTTGATCTCCTTTGATTTCTTCTCCAACCACATTTCCTCCAGCTGCTTTGGCATTTCTTGTTGTTCTGAATTTTTTGTTTTGGGCTGCAACACATCATCTATAGCTTCACTAAAATCAATGACGGTTAAAAGGAGTTGGATCCAAATCTGAAATATATCTTTCATGCCAATATAGTCCTCGGCTTCATTGAAGACAACATCTCTACTAACAATGAGCTTTTGTGTGACTGGATTCCACAACCTGTAGCCTTTGCTTGCATTGTTTTGTCCAACAAAGATGCATTTAGTCCCTTTGTTATCCAACGTAAACCTGTTTTTGTCCGGAACCAAAGCATATGCCATTGAGCCAAAAAATCTCCATTACCTGAAAGCAATGTTTTGATCTTGGTATCCAATTTGTTTTCCATCAAATGCTTATATTCTTGAAAGAAATAAAACACTTCAGACTTCCTTTGCATCAAGAATACACATGCAAAGAGTGAGAAGTCATCACTGAATGTCCAAAATATCTCTTGCCTGCATGTGTGGCCATATTGAATGGTCCACAAACATCTTCTTTATAGCCCATACTGCTCCATCCAAAGAGAAGGGCTGTATGTGCATTTTGCCCATAGCACACTGCTCACAAAATTCAGATTTCGTGCTATTGATCTTGGGCATACCTTGCACCATGTTGTGCTTCTACAAGTACTGCAAGCTGCGATTGTCTATGTGCCCAAACCGTGCATGCTAAAGATGTGACGCTAGGTGCCATAGCTTGATCTGAAACGGGTTCAGCATCAATTGTATACACACCATCATTATATGTACATGTGGCAACAACTACCATATATTTGGTGGGATCCTTGATCATGCATTGCAAATCCTCAAACTCAACTAGCTTGTGTTGTTGAACAGAAAGTGTAGGCATGGAAATAAGATTCCTCTTGAGTCTTGGCACGTGCGACACATTGCAAATGAATTGTGCTTTGCCATTGGCAAAACGGGAATATCACTAGTGCCAGATACCTCTTGCCTTGTGTATCATTGGCACATGTCACAAATCTGCCCACAAATGGATAAAATTATTCAAACCACTCCTTGCGTGGAGTCATGTGTTTAGTAGCTCCACTATCAATACACCACTAGTTGCATGTGTGTCATCAGCATCCTGCACTGCAACCATGACTTGAACACTTGTTGTATGTGCATCATGAGCATCCTTTGGCATCTCAAGTGGCTATTTTTCAATTAGAGACATTGCCCCCTTGTATAGAAGCTCTTCTTCAACCAAAAATACATAATCCTTGTCATCCTTGACAGTATGTGCCTGCTCATAAGATGGTTGAACATCATCTGATGCTATGGCAACATTTACCTTGCCTTTCTTGAGTGAATCAACATACTTTTCAGACATTGAGAAGATATACGACCAGGCAATCCACAATAATGACAATTACCTTTAAAAGGTTTTATATCAGAAGAAGCCTTGGCTGGCTTTAAGGCATTTCCCCCCTTTGGCTGCCATTTACCAGGGACCTTTTGTGGCTGATATTGTGAAGCCTTGGCTGGCTTATGACCCTCCCGCAAAGTTATGCATTTGCTGCTCTTCTTGCAATAACAGCCCTACCACATCATCAAAAGATACACGTGCAACACGCAGTGTAATATTCAGCAAGGTAACAGATGTGTGATAGAAGAGGGCAAGACTATTCAGTGTGCCTGAAATCATTTTATTATCCCCAATGCTCTCATCAATAGCTGCAAATTGATCACTCAGATCAATCAATTTAGTGATATGCTAAAGAATGGTCTGATTCTCCTGATTCATCTGGCTTGATTCTTGACATTGTACATATGGGCAAGTTTATCCCACACGTCCTTTGCCAATATACATGATTTCTTTGATGAAGTGACAGTTGTAGTAGTAGATGCAGATGGTGTAGGAGTTGTAGGTATGTCAAGAGAACGAGTCCCTTCTCCTATCACTATTTCTCAAAGGCCTTTGCCGATAAGAATGTGCTTGACCATGAATGCCCACATGGTGAAATTTATGCCATGCAATTTGTCTGACTCTGAAAAATGAAAGGAACTCTCTTGTGACATGATTGTTGAAAGAGCTGCAAAAACAGAGAATCCTACACTCAACTACTCACAAATGTCCTCTGTACTTGAGATTTTGCTTTACAAAGAAGTAATCGAGAACAAAGAAATCAGGTTCACACCGATTGTTTGATGGTCACGTATCATATGTAGACCAAATCAAGTAGCTTGTCTTGCTACACAGAAGAAGTCATTCACTGACCTCTTCCTGCAATAAAAAAACGTTCTTCCTGCAAGCTATAGCCACCATGAACACAAAGAACAAATAGAGTTCTTGCTCAAGTCCTTCAAATCATATAAGCCTAGAATGGCTCCCTACACGCATCATCTGAAGCCAGTAGGGACGCTAAGGAAAAGGCCAAAAGATTATTGCCACTGGAGTGGTTCAAGGCGGTAGCTATTACGGAGACAAAAACCATGGTCATCGTGTGGGATCCTAGTGTGCAAGTGCCCAACAAGTTCAGCTTGTCGCAGCTATGGACTTTGGTTGGCTCCTTTAACAGCAATGATCTCAATAGAATCGAGGCAAGTTGGCAGGTGAGCCCAATACTCGGCCATTCACATGCTAGATGAGCGATGTCTACCAAGCCATGGATGCTACAACCTGCATTTTTCCTTCACGAATGCAGGTGTAGATGCTGTAGGTTTCTCCCCTTCACGAACGTAGGTCTAGACGGTGTAGGCTTCTCCCCTTCATGAACGCAGGTGTAGATGCTGTAGCAAACACGAAGTGAGGAGACAACAGCATGAGCATGCACAACGAGTGTGAGAGAGAGAGAACCAACGTGAACTCTGGATAAGGAATGAACACAATGAGTCTCACATACGTCTAGTGACCACCGTTGGGTATATATATGACCTATGATTTCACTTTACAAGAACAAGTCTATACTAGCCTACATGTCCACAGTGACATAAAATGTCCTTTGGAGTTGTTGATGGAGAGACCTGTGGGCCTCCCATCACCAAGCTGCAACCAGCCACCCAGATGTTCCAGACGATGATGTTGGCTACTAAATCCTATAAGATGGGGAAGAAAGATCAATAAAGAAGGCATGGCCCCCTCCGTGCATTACTCGGTACTCATAAAGTCTAAAAGTTGTTTGAAATGCGGTTTAATAAATATCTTCATATGCTACTCAAACCTAATGATAGCCACTCTTAAGGTCTATGCGGCTGAAAATCGTAGATCCTCCCAAACAACAAAAAATGTCATATATTTAAGGAATAGGAGAACGGTTTTTGATGGTCTGCTTATTTATTTATTTTTTTTCAAAAAAGAGACTTCTATTAAGTAAGAAAGAAACCCGCTAGAGCAAGCTCTGTGCGGAAATACACCATGCTAAGCATGTAATAAAAACACCTCAGAGGAATGAGGTAGAAAGAAACCAAGGCTGAGGCTGAAAATGCCATCTCAACCCTGTAGAAGTCTCAACAAAGAAGGGAGAGTCTCTCCAATCTCTGAGAAAAGTAACTCTCCTGGAGGAGGCTGCTCGAGATGATCTTTGCATGGTCGCCCAAATGGCCATCAGAGTGCCTAAATGGTCTGCTTATTTAGAGCTCAATAGTCTACACATATCCTGAAAGGTTCATCTTTCTTTAGAACTAGCAAGACAGGATAGCAAAAGAGAGAACTACTAGGTCGTATGAAGACTTTCTCCAAGAGTTCTTGAACTTGTTTGAAGATATCATCTTGTTGGGTTTGACTAACTCGGTATGGAGGTCTATTGGGAGGAGAACATCCAGGGATTAAGTCAAGCTTATGGTCTTCTAGCCTTTCTTGTGGAAGCTGACTACACAACTCTTGTGAGAAACGGTTCGAAAATTCTCTCAGGAAGCCTAGCCTTTCTTGACTAAGTGGATTTGTAGAAATCTCCTCCGGAACTTCCTTTTCAGCAACATAAGTAAGGAAAGAACTTACTCCTTTTTTAACAACTGCTGCTGAACATGTTGAATGGATTACCATAGGAATAGGATTTCCTGAAACTCCAGCTGAAATGCTTACATCTCGACTCATGTGTTGAATGGTCAGAACATTCTTTGTGTGATCAATTCAAGGATTGACTTGTTTATGCCAAGGCATTCTGAGTATAACAGCAGCACCTTGAATCGGGGATATCATAAAAGATAGGTGATCAAGATACCCTTGATTGTGGACCCTGAGTTTGCCGATGAGAGGATACACCTTTTCTTCGTGACACTTGAAAGCACCAAGTGCCTCTTGTGTTTCATCTTTGTCTTCAGTAGCTATGCCCAAACTTTATGCTAACTCATGCGATATAAAATTATTTATCGCACCATCATCAAGCAAGAAAAGGGCCAAATGATCTTTTACCTAACCCCAAGTTTTGAACACTTATGGGATGATAGATCTTCATCTTTTTGTGGGAAAGTCTCCATGTTGTGGGCTTTTGGTTTCTTCTTCGACTCCTTGTTGTTGTTTCCATTGGGCAGCTTGCTTTTGAGGGAATTCATTGAACTTGTGGCCATGCTTTCCACATTTGAAGCCTTGTCCTTTGTAGTAATACATTTGCTTTTGGTGATGAGATAGGGTATTGGAGGAATTCTCCTTATGGACATGCTTTTGAGGTGGTTTGTTGGATGCTCCTTGATTCTTCTTGAAAGCCCTTCTTCTTTGGATCACGCTTGCCGGAGAAGAGTAGATTCTTTTCAATCTTTTGTGCCACATTAATAGTGACCTCCAAAGTCACAGGGCTGATGACGTCGACTTCATTTTCAATAGTATATCTCAACCCCACATAGAACTTCCTTTGTTGCTCCTTCAAATCCTTTTTACTAAAAGCTTGAACTTTGAGTAAAGTATCCCAAAAACGAGTGACGGACTCGCATACTTTTTCGTCTTGTCATTGTCAAAGGATATCTCAATGCACCATCATGTCTCTTTTGAAAACCTTTGGCAAGAAATGAGCTTGCAATTGCCTCTTGAACTTTCTCCAAGTGTTGGTTTGCTATTCCGTGCTGGCCAGAGCAGCCCACCATAGAGAAGCACGGTCTTGCAAGTGTAAGGCTGCAAATAGGATCTTGGATTTTTTTTCATATTTATCTCCATCAAAGTAATCAAGATATCGAATTCATGCTAGCAAAACTTCGGGCTGATCTTCACCTTTGTATTTGTTGAACTTGAACAGCTTTACTAGCTTGAACTTAGCTGGTCTTCTCTTCCTGTTATGTCTCAAAGGAGATGGGATGCGATGTCATTTTCTTCCTCTTGATGGAGAGGCTCTAGGTGACTTATCCTTACTTACAAAATCTTAAATTATTGCATGGCATCTTCCTTTGGATGGAGGCCTTGTTTCATGGGAATCAACGTGGTTACCTTCATGAACATGAATCTGCTGGACTGTACTAGTCAGAAGGCTGCTCAACGAATTGAGAGACTAGGAGGCAGCAGACCACGACAAGGAAACCTCTCAATGCTCTCTTAAAGGGAAAAGGAAAGATTGCTTTATTTAATATTGTAGAATATTGCTTTACTCGTAGATCAAGACGAATATCGAAATGTATAGTATGGCTTGAGAAAAGATGAACACATGACTACTAGGCCAAGAACCCCCCCCTCCCCCCTTTATCCAGGCTCTTTATTACAATGAGATACAAAGTGTTGAAGTGAATCTTATCAACACCTTCCAAACTTGAGACCAAACTGAAAGGAATTAGACTATTGGAGGAGCTATGTACAAGACATGAAAATGAAGCTCAAGGCTATATACACAACAGCGTTTCAATACAGAAAACAATGTAAATCTATTACAAATTTTCCTCGAGATTGGAGTATCTGTTGGGAGTAGGATTGCATAGAAGGGGTTGATGCTGCTGCTTCAGAGGCATTGTTTGCAGGGGTTGCTGCTACTGTAGAGGGTTGTTGTTCAAGGGGCTGCTGCTGCTACAGAGGAGCAGAAAGAGCTGCTTGTAGAGGCTGTTGCAGGAGGAGCAGTTGTAGAAGAGCTACAGTAGAAGGAGCTGCAGGAGAGGCTGCTGCTGGACTATGTAAAAAAGGATCTTCAAAAGGCAGAAAGAGTTGCTATGGGAGATGCTGCAGAAGGAAAGGCTGCAAGAGAGTATGCACCAGCAAGAGGGAGAGAAAACTGTGTGCAAGTGAGGGTGGGGGAGTGTTTCTTTTATAGATTTAGGAGAGGGCAACTTCAGAAACGTGGAAGAGTGTGCTCAATTAGAGGGCTGGCTTCCTTGAAAATTGGTGGACTGCATGGCGGCTAGAGTTCCTGTGGTGACAAGTGGTGGGATGCATGGGGGCTGGAGTTCTTGTAGTGACAAGTGGTGCCACAGTTCATGCATGGCCCTCCACATGTCCCCATAGGCTGCCATGTGTCTCGTGGGCTAACATGTGTCTGCCACCTCAGCCCGCCACTTCAACCTACCACATCATCATTCCACATCATGGCACATCAGCATTCCATGTTAGCATGCCACGTGTCATGCAGAAATTGTGGACTAAGGTTATTTTAACCTTTCTTTATTTGTTTGACTAAAGATTCAGTTTAGGTGACCAATACTACTCTGATTTGACTTCTGTTTCCACCCTTGAGTTTTTGGCAGTTAGCTCTATTCAAAGGGCTAGTCTCCATTTGATGCAATTCGGTGAGCTGCTGCTCCTCCCCGCTCCCTTGCTGCACCCTCTCCCTCAGCCTGTCCCTCCCTCTCTCCCTTGCCCTCAGCCCCTCCCTCTCCCGCAGCCTCTCCCTCCCTTCCCCTCCTCCCCTTCAGCCCGCCCCCTTCCAGACCGCGCTTCCTCTCCTCCCCCTCTCAGCCTGCTCCCCCGCCCCCTCCCTGCCTCTCCACCCCCTCCCTGCCTGCTCCCCCGCCCCCTCTCTGCCTCTCCGCCCCCTCCCTGCCTCTCAGCCCGCCCCCTGCTCCCCCGCCCCCTCCCTCCCTCTCCGCCCCCTCCCTGCCTGCTCCCCCGCCCCCTCCCTGCCTCTCTGCCCCCTCCCTGCCTCTCAGCCCACCCCCTGCTCCCCCACCCCCTGCCTGCCTCTCCGCCCCCTCCCTGCCTGCTCCCCCGCCCCCTCCCTGCCTCTCTGCCCCCTCTCTGCCTCTCAGCCTGCCCCCTCCTCTCCCTCTCCTCCCCCTTCCCTTCACTCCCCGCTCCCTCTCCTCCCCCTCTCAGCCTGCTCCTCGCCCCCTCCCTGCCCCTCCCTCTCCTTCCTCTCCCTCTCCTCTCCCTCTCAGCCCGCTCCCTCCCTGCCCCTCAGCCCGCCCCCTTCCTGCCTCTCCTTCCTCTCCCTTTCCTCTTCCTAGCCTGCCCCCTCCCTCCCTCTCAGCCTGTCCCCCTCCCCTTCAGCCTCTCAGCCTCTCCCCTTTACCCCCTCCCCTTCTCCCCCCTTCCCCCCGCTCCCTCCTCACCTCCTTTCCCTATTTTCTACCCCCCTTTCTCCCGCATATTTTTTTGGAGCGGAAGGAGCCTCCAAATTGTTAGAGTCAATTGGCGATGGATACTCCGTCAACCAATCCTACTCCACTTCCACCGGCCGCGAAAACTATTACCTTTTCTAAAGACGAGTTGCAGTAGCTCAAGAAGGAAGCTCAAGAAGGATGTAGAGATTGAATGCTCTACCACGTTGCTAGCACGCATCTTCGGGTCTCACCCCTCCAGATCCCAAGCCAGAGACTGGATGCTTGCGGCTCTCCCCCCAGACCTCACTCCACGATTGTTAGATGTTCGTCTTCTGGGACGAGGTTTTTTCCAGGTTGTTTTTGACACTCCAGAGGCTGCGAGCACTATGCTCAAGACTGAGTTTTTACACCTGGGACACAGGAAGATCTTCTTTGAAGCCTTTCATATTGGTTTCGACCCAGTGGAGGCAGATAAGGAAATCTTTTCACTCTTCATCAGATTCCCCGGGCTTCCTCAGGTTTACCATCGACTTCTTTCTGTTATCGGGGAGCATTTTGGCGCAGTTGCTGAGATCCCACCCCTACCTGGGTTGCCATTGACTGCAGCAGAGGCAACCAAGGCTGATGGGGTACCTAGAGTTAGGGTCCTCTGTAAGGATCCTAACCTCAAGATGGATCACGTTAAGATCCAGCGCCCGGATGGTTCCTTTTTTCGCCAGAGAGTAGAGATTTCAGGCAGACAGGACCAGTGTAGGATATGCAGGACCATGGGACACTTTGCCAGGAATTGCCCCAGGAAGAAGAAAAGGCCCAAGAAGCCCTCTGGTACAGCTACCGCCCCATGGCCTCGACAGGGGGGACAGGGGGGTGGTATAGGTCTAGCACTTGCTCCTCGGCCTCGACAGAGGGGTGGTACAGGTCCAGCACTTGCTCCTCGACCTTCACATGGCGGTCCTCCTCAAGATGATGGTGGTACAGGTCCAGCACCTGCTCCTTGGCCTCGACAGGGGGTGGTACAGGTCCATCACCTGCTCCTCGACCCCAACCTACCTCAGGGGCACGCAACGCTCTCCAGTGGGTTCCGGCACGTGTGTAGATCCCTCCTTCAGTTCACGAGGGTACATTAGTGGACTCTCCTTCACCTCGAGCTATCCCTCTAGTCTCACCTTGCACAGTCCAAGACACTGAAGCTTCGACCTCCTTCCCGGTTGCAGCTTCTTCCCTAGATCCAGCGGTGCTAGACGCTCTTGTTGAGGCAGTAGAGGTCTCCGTGGCTGGGTAGACACACGATAGAGAGCAGTCCTCACTTCCTTCCTTGGATAGGGGGAAGGGGATGGTTTACACAATTGATCCTCTTCCCTCAGAAGGGATCCTCTGCCCTGGGTAGTCCCCCTAAAATGATATGTATTGAGTGTTTGGTCTTCATTGAGTCTAAAGGTCCTCTGCCTTGGATAGTCCTCCTAAAAAGATGTATTGGTTTTCCTATTTTTTTGGTGTGCGGCTTCCTAACATGTCCTGTTATGAAGCCAAGGAGGGATGTACTGTGGGATCCATATATGTATTGGCTTTGATAGGTCTATTTGTTTATTAGGCCTAGCTTGAGAGTTCCAGGATATTGGTGCATTGGACTCCTAGACCTCTGAGTTGGTCATGCATCCATGCATGATGAGCCTCTGAGCCATGCTAGATGAGATTTATGTGTTATGCTCACTAGCCTCTGAGCCATGCTCACTTGCCTCTAAGATTGTGTGAGAACCATGTCTAGTTCTAGACCAGCATGCACAGTTCTGATGACCATCATTGTCATGTTCTGTTCTTGGTTCCATTCCAGTAGTCTCTCACCTTGCCTTCATGGGGGGGTGTTGGAATATGAAGCCAAAGTGAGTCAAAAATGAGTGTACTAGGTATCTAGGGGGTGTTTTATAGTCTAGTGAGTCCTAGACATGCCACGTGTCATATTGGGAGTTATCCCATATACACTATGGCTTTCTAGAGTCTAGTGTCACACTATATAGTGTTGTACTGGTCTTGAGTCTTTTGATATCAGTCAACATCAAGCTATCTACATGTGAGTATTTTGGTTATCATTGCCTAGCACTTGTTCTTTCATTTTCCTTTCCACTTTGCTTCATTGGCCTCCCTCACCTCAACCTCTTGGAAGGGAAAGGGAAAGAGAGAGCAGGGCTAGGAACATGGCTCTTGGAGGATGAAATTCAACCAGATGAGAGCAACTCTTTGAGGGCTTTTGTTGCGCAATGAAAGATATAGGACTAGAGAAGACCCAGTACCAAGCTTGGGCGAAATGTCGCATCAGGTCGCACAGTAAGATCGTACAAGCACCTGTGGACCATCTGCCACGCTCTCACCCCAGTTAGGCGCCCGCGCGGCGTGTGCAAATACACGTAATACAAGCCTTACGGGCGTAGGAGCTGAGGACTCACATGAGCCCGGTGAAGCAATGAACTGCAACTTGCAGTCGGCTAGTATGCGCTAGCACCATTGTAGAACGAGACTTTTCGGGGCCATGGATCACGTATGGAAGCAGGACCAAAAACAAACAGAAGCTGCTTCTCCATGCACTCGATGTCTCTCAGTCCAGGCACTCGCAACCCTTCCATTACATGCCTTTATCGTTTCTAGTCCACGTCCATACACAGATATCAACCCCACACGGCCCATATAAGGAGAGAAAGAATTGTAGATCGTAATATTTTAGAGCTTACACCTACATTGCGTGGCTGGTCAAGCTTTTGGAGCACATAATGTCTAAGCGCAGTACTTTGGACACAAATGCATGGCCAGAGTGCTCATAGAGCACCGGGACAGCATGCAATGCATAGCCAGAAGCTCCAAAGTCAACTGGTTTTTTCGTCAGTACGCCTCAATTACTGGAGCATTTGCCTTCAGATTTGAGCTGTGGATAGCTCTTGGTGTTTCCCAACTTCCTCTGAGAGGAATTACCGAAATGTATCTCTAGCAGGTCGCATTTGAAGAAATTGCATGGACTGTATATATTGTCGGCACGGGCTGTAGGAGCACTAACTTCACAATTCCTTCAAGGTGGACGTGCGCCCTAGTGAGGGGAAGCTACAACAGAAAGGGCTATGGAAATGGTGGCCTGTAGGTGGAGAATGAGCCTAAGGAAATTCAGGAAGGAAGGAGGGAGAGAAAATCTTAATTTAGGGAAGATGAAGAATCTAGGAGAATCTTAGTGGAATCCAAGAGGACTCAAGGAGGCTCAAAGAAGAGAACTCAAGGAGGCTCATGGAGGCTGAGTGGCTCTGATACCAAGTGTAAATCCATGTAGAAGCAATGAGACACAAAATGTAGTTGTTTATTCATAGAGTGGTTACATATATAGGCAACTGCCTCCATCTAGGTAGATCCCAGATCCACAATCATCTCCCTAATTATCTCAATCAATCACCTCCTATGATCACTCACTCATCACACCAACCTGACACACCTAACTGGAACCTTCTAGCACACCTACACTCACACACTTCTTGCATAGGACTCCAATCCCATAGGCACACACCCACACACATCAATTTGCCCCTTCTAAAGGTACGCAGGAGGCAAAAGGAAAGTAACGAAGAAGCAACGTGGGAGCAAATGGCGGGGTGGAAATTAGCAATCAGCTTCCCTTAGCAACAACGTGCAACTCCACGTAGCAATATCAGTAGCAACGAGGCCTCCAAGAATCAGCTCCACGTGAAAGAGCAATAAATCGCGGGCAAAAAGAAAGAGCAGCTCCACGTCTTCATGCTTCAAGTCTCCATGTTGGGGAAGCTCCAATGCTGGTGGTGAGGCTCGGGTAGGAGGAGAGGAGCTCAAGGTGGAAAAGAGGAGAGCTCAAGGGAGAGGTCAAGTGGAGGAGAGGACCTTCCAAGGAGGAGGAGGGAAGGTAGCTTCATGGCTACTGCCTTACCTCAACCTCTTGGAGGTGGCTCTAATACCAAATCAAGAGACATGGCAGTAGGAGAATGCCAAGCTAACTAGGAACAGAATGGAAATATGGAAAGCATAATGGAAAGGCAAAATGGAAAGCAAATGAAAGAAAAGTGCTAGGCAATGATAACCAAAATACTCACATGATATAAAGGTTGATGTTGACTGATGTGAATGACTAAAGACAAGTACAACACTATATAGTGTGACACTAGACTCTAGAAAGCCATAGTGTATATGGAATAACTCCCAATATGACACGTGGCATGTTTAGGACTCACTAGACTCTAAAACACCCCCTAGACACCTAGTACACTCATTTTTTACTCACTTTGGCTTCATATTCCAATATGAATGTCCAAATCCAAAAACAAAAAACAAGCATGCTTACAATGTGAGCTAGTAAGGAGTTGTGCTAGAGAGAGTGAGAGAGAGAGTTTTTCTTTAAATTATAAGTGGGGTATGCATGTGTGATGTTGAGTAGAGGAAGATAGCATGAGAGGAAGCTCGAATGTCTTAGAGATGTGGGTTAGCTGCAGGTCTTGCACCATGAAACTGTAGGAGTATTGGTCTTTTGATTGGTGATAGAACTTCTCATGAAAGTAAAATAAAGAGAAACCAACATTTTATCTTTAAAATTTGGGAAAGAAAAGGATTCTTGGAGCACTATTAAGAGGAAAAGGGAGATGGATAAGGGACACTAAGGTACAATGAAGAGTATGTTGAGAAAGGGAAGGCTCTAGGGAGAACAACGGGAAAGGGAAAGAGGAAGCAAGAACAGTTTCAAAGGAAAGGAAGGGGGATAAATCTAAGTGAGGAAAAGGTCTAGGGAGAACAAGGGTCAAGGGAAAGATGCAGCAAGAATGGTCTACAAGGAAAGGGATGGAAAGTGAACCAAGCAAGGCAATAGGAGAATGTTTCCTTACTATTGGCTATATTAATGTTATTAGAGTCCACAACTTTATCTTAATTTTAATTTTCACAAACTATGAAGCAAATAACAGGTGAAATGCCAAATTCAGCAAGAAACAGATATACTTTTTGTTCTGACAGCCTCTTTGACTAGATGAAAATTCTATATCTCAAAGTTTTTCTTTTCTTTTCTTTACCAGGTTATTGTTCTCTTGCCCCAATGAGCTTGCAGCAGTAGAAAAAACGCTGGCTGAAAATAGACAAAAAGATGAATTCCTGGACAAGTTCATGTTTCACATACCAGAAAATGAATTTCGGATACTGATGCTTGCTTATGAGTGGCCAAAGAGAGTGAAAGCAGTGGTTGAAGTACACACTCAGAGGATACAAGAGGAATATGAGCAGTATGAGCAGGCTCTCAAGAAGCGTAGAGATAAATTTTTGGAATTGCTGGATGTGTACGGTTTCGTCTTTTGTACTCTTCTCTTGGTGATATTGAGAAACATCTTGTAAAAAATTATATGCTGCTTGATTGAATTGTTTTTATATTTATTTTCTTCCAAATCTTAAATTTGCAACCAGCTGACACTATTCCTTTTTGTTTCTTTTTTGGCTTTTGGGGGGGGGGGGGGGGACATGCGTCTCAAGAAATTATACAGTATATACAATTCTCTCAATAATTGACTGATTGATTCTTGATCCTAGTCATTACAAAAACCCTGAGGACCAAAAACCAACAAAAGAAACAAAATAATAGTCTGTCCTGAACGCTCAAAGTTAGGGAAGGAAAAATGAGCCTATGGAGTAATACCAGTGACTGCCTCAAGTGTTGATGGACTCTACCACTCTACCTCTAGGTCCTTATAAAATCCTAATTTGAGCCTCAGCTGCCATAAAAGCCCCCTAATAGCAATCCTATAGACCTGCAATAGAATGGTGAAGACTATTACAATAGAGACACCCAAGTAGGAAGTCAGGCGTTGACCACATGTTGACCATGTGTCAACACATGTCAACCACATGACATCAAGCGTTGACCACATGTCAATCATGCGTGTCATGTCAATCATGTGTGTGTCACATGTCAACCACAGGTTCATCCAAGGAGTACCATATCCAAGGCGACCATGCGTCGACACATGTCAACCACAAGTCAACCAAGAGTACCATGTCCAAGCTGAACACATCGAGACCATGGAGTAGTCAGGAGTGTTTACAGTTACACACGGAGTGTATAGTGGTTCAGTGGTGTGGTGATCCAGCTCACCTGCACATGGAGTATTTACACCACCTTGACTAGAAGGGCGATCATGGTGGGACACTGCTGGTTTTGAGTAGCAAGAGGGAAGAAGTGGAGTTCTAGGGTCCTAGAGGAGAGAGTTCTTATGCCGAGTAGTTCTAATACCCTTGAAGGAGCGAGTGAGAGAACTAGGAGGTACTTAAGGAGAGTGGAGAGGAGACTTCCGGCCGACCAAACTCGATACAAAAAGCATTATGTGAGACGGAAGTTCGCAAAGTCCTCAAGGAGAGCACAAAGTGAACCTATTGGAGCTGTAGCCAGAGCAAGTAACTTCATTGAGACTCTCATCGATTTGGATCAACAAGATCAATGGTGGTCAGATCCTGACTCTGGAGACGAGAACAAGTACAAAGCGGGGAATGGGTGAAAGAGGAAAGTACTAAGGACAAGGGCTCCTCAAACGCGCATCAAGGTCAAGACAGCCCCTTATCTCCTGTTGCAATGATGTCTTCATCAGCAGTCACTTCAGCCACTTTAACGGGAGTAGTACCCACTTCAACACCGGACTTGACATCTAGTGGTCAAGCTACCTTCCGACCCCTTCCTTCTCCTTCCCAACTGCCTCTGCATCCCCATTGACCCCCACGTCCCCTATGTCTTTACCATCTACTTTTGCAACTGTAGTGCCTGCAGCATATGCAGTACCATCTATCTCCACTATGGCTATATCAGTAGTAACTGCACCAGTGTGGTCTCGTGCATAAGGTGTTTTCTCATCAACCACTCCACCACATATGTCTCCATAGTACCTATATTGAGTACTGCTCCATCGAGAGGCCCTTCAGCTCTTCCTTTGGCTTCAGCTTCCGGGGTGAGTGCCGTGGTTCTCAATCCTAGAGAAAAAGCCAGACTTCTTGAGCTATTGTCAACAAAGTCCATGTGAAGACTCAGAAGTGCAAAGGTCCCCTACATGAGGATGCAGAAGCTCATGTGAGGAAATTTCTCACCGCATGCAAAGCCAAAGGTGTGGAGAATGAGCATGCCTTTCTACACATCTTTCCTTCGTCATTGGAGGATGCACACCGATGTATGGTATAGCCAATTTTGCATGACCATTTTCAAACTTAGATAGCTCTAAGAGAGGAGTTTTTACGAACCTTCAAATTGGAGAAGTCTGAACATATGATTGTCCAGGAGTTGTCCACTGACACCATGAAGCTTGGGGAAAGCATCTTTGCGATGTACGCGAGGATGAGGGTCTTGGCAGCAAAGATGTCTGTGCCACCTAATGATGTTGTCATGAAGGGGTGGTTTTTAAAAGCATTTCCCCCTACCATTGCTATAAGGCTGGTTGACAAACTCCTTGAACATGCCTCACTCCAAGACTTCCTGAAGAAAGCCGTCAAGATGGAACTGTCATAGTTAAGTTTTGCCTCATCATCAACTACGACCACCCAGCTCCCAAGAGAGGAGGGATCATCCGCATGGCAGCAACTCAAGCAGGAGTTAGAAGAAATCAAAGAAGGTCTGAAGGATAGAATACAGGTGAATGGCCAGTCATCTTTTGAGGCCTAGATTCGAAGTGGTCTTTGGTGCATAGAATGCAAGGGTTCTAGCCATGGTCACTGGGAGTGTCCAAGGAAGCTTCTTCTGAAGTATACTTCGAGGGAACCTCTAGTTGTTGTAGTCAACATAGCTGTACCAACAACTTCTAGCCCGGCACTCGTACCTCTCACTCCTCTTGCAAGAGCATATGAGCCACCGTCTCCTCCTATCATTCCGCCCCCATTACTTCCGACTCCCCCTTTGCTTCAAGCTCCTGCACCCAATCTGGTTGGTGCCCCTTATTTCTATCCTCAGTCTTAGTATGCACTGTACCAACCACCTATGTCAGGAGGTGGCTATGGACCCCCTTATCAACGTGGTCGATGGGGTGGTTTCCGAGGTGGACATAGAGGTGCAGGCAAAGGTACCAACCTTCGAAGACCCATCATGTGTTACAAATGTGGTAAGCACGGCCACTACCAAGATGATTGTACACAGCCATTCGGGGGACCCTCTTGTACACAGTGCAACACGAACGACCACTACACCAGAGATTGTTCCAATGGAAGAGTGGAACCTACATCCCAAGTGAATATGGTTGATGTAGTATTGGCGGGGGAGGCCAACAACCCCCATTTGATCGGCGCAGTGCTGGGTGCTATGACACAGTCATCACTCTACAACAACTTTGTCTGTTGTCCCCCCAATCAAGCATCAGACCGTTACATTTCTGAACCACCTACCAAGAGGTCGACATAAGGGATCTACCCCGAGTGAGCCAACACCAGAGACATTACCGGCTCAGCATGGGTCTACACCAGACCACTGCTCTGCCTATGCTGCCCTCACTTGTGAACAGAGTCCCAAGCTCACCGTGGATATTCATGGAATGGAGCTGAAGGATGTCTTCCTTGATGGTGGGGCAGCCGTGAACATCATGTCAAAAGGTACACTCCCAAAACTGGAGTTGAAGTTGACAAGTGATGTTCACTTTCAAGTGTGCATGGCTGATCAACGTAGAGTGAAACCAATGGGCGCAGTCAAAGGTGTTCACATGAAGATTGGCGGAGTAACATTTCTCTCCAATTTTGTTGTCCTTGACAAAATGAACAAACTTCTCCTCTACTTGGTAGACCATGGTTGCGGTCCGCAAAGGCCATTCAGGATTGGTCAAATGATGAATTTCGGTTGCCCTTGTGATCCACATCCCTCGAAATAGATATGGTCACAGGACAGGCAAGGCATATCCCAATAGAACTGGGAGAAGAGGATTTTGAAGAACAAGCAGGAGCCGAAGAGGAGCATTGGGTTTGTGGGGACTGGCCCATGGGTAGCGACAAAGATAACCGTGAGGAGACAACACTGGAAGGCTTCAAAAGATTGACCTACTTGTTGGATCGGGCTGATCAAGAAGAGGAGGAAGCTCTCATTTTGGATTGGATGGGAGCCCTGGGCTCCTTAGCAGTCAACTTGGTGGAACTATGCCAACAAGAAGATCTCAAAGAACACCTTAGCACTTCAAGTAGCGTATCAGAAGTCAATCAAGAACCATGTGCACAGGGTCTAGTTGAATTAGTTTACGAAAGGATGCCTTTTGGTCTTTGCAATAGTCCACACATGTATCAGAGAATGGTGACTAGGAGTACGGCACAAGGTAGTGGAGGGGAACTCAGAGACAGGGGTCAGATGGTACTACAATGGACACCAATGATCGTACCGAGCACAATGATGGTAGTGCAATGAACACTGATGGTGATACAGTGCCCGACATCTCAGATGGACAATAGATGAGATCAATGAAGCCATCAGAAATACAATCCCGTACATAATGATAATAATTTTCAATGTGTTTCATGCAAGCATGAAACACAGGATTGTTGGCTATGACAATGCAACTCTGGCTGTCACAGAAGATAAAGTTTGCTTCGCCATCCTGTGCATGATCCAAGTCATGCAAAAGCTTCCTTAACCACATTAACTCCGTAGTGGCTGAATTTGCAGCTTTGTACTTTGCTTCACTAGAGGAAAGAGAGACTCGCTCTTGCCTCTTACCGAGCCACGAGATACAGGCTGAACCCAATGAGAAGCAATAGCCTGTAGTGGACCATCTATCGTCAATGTCACCTGACCACGGTGAAACTACTCAGCTCTAGATCACAATCTGAAGCATAATGCAAGCCAAGAGAGAGAGTGCCATAGACATATCTGAGAACCCTCTTTGCTGCATTCCAATGTGTGATCGTGGGACAATGCATGAACTGGCTCAAAAGTCATGTGGCGTAGGCAATATCAGGCCGTGTGGAGCATAGATATATCAAACTGCCAACCAACTGCCTAAACAAAGTGCCATCAAACTTTTCAGCAGCATCATGCTTACTCAGCTTGAGTCCCTTTTCCAATGGAGTAGCCATAGGCTTACAGTTCTCCATTTTAAATTTCTGCAACAACCCCTTTGAATACTGTCTGTGACATAGAGTTCCCATCATGGGTCTGCCAAAACTCAATGCCTCCTTCCTCCCGGGAAGAGATTGACAGGCAGCCCATCATGTGGAACGACAGTATTTTAGATGATCGTGGCAGACCACTGGGTGCCTCACTCTACATGCAGTGGGCCAGGTGGGAGAGGGGACCTGCTTCTTCTTTGGGATCTTGGAAAGCCTTCCGTAGGCTTCCAGAGGAAACCAAGTCAGGGTTGACAGGACATCTCAGAGGGAGTGCAGGGAGGATCTTGCAGATTGAGTCAGCCCTTCCAGAGGCTTGGATAGACACAGATGATATGCCTCTCACTATCTCCACTTGGGCAGGTACTTTCTCGAGAGGCGGGGTTCCACTTCAGGTCTTAGCCTTCCGAGGTGCACAGGAGGATACTTTGGTTTTCAGTGTCCAGGATGGTGGCAGACTGCTCAGATCTACAGATGATATATTGCTTGAGTCTGCTTTTCAGCCTATCAGGGTCGTAGGCCTTTTGATGCAGGGATCAGATTCAGAGTGGTTCTTAGACCCTGACCCCCAGTTACTCTCCACCAGGTCTTGGAGACTTTGGCTCTATGGAGGAGTTCCCATCAGGTATTTACAGTGGGACCCCGGAGAGTGGGAGTGGATTGACGCGGGGCATCGAGAGAAGACCATCCCCTTCTTTCGTTACACGGTCAGTAATGCCAGGAGATTTCAGCTCAGTAGTAGAGGTTGGAGACCCTCCAGAGTTCCTCATTGGGAGACTTTTGGTATTACTGCGGATCAGCAGAGGTACTTCTGGAGGAGGCTCTGGAAATCCCACAGGAATAGAAAGATCACTATCTTCTTTTGGCTTTCTATTCATGGAGGGATTGCAGTGAACCTTTGGAGGTCCAGATTCGGAGCCGACCCTACTTGCCCTCGTTGCCTTTCTGCTTCGGAGTCTATTCAGCATTGCTTATGGGATTGCAGACAAGCGAGATTGATTTGGATGGGGATAGCCAGGATCTTCAGTCACTTTGCCCATTCCCCACTCTTTATGACTTGGGGCTCGGTGGCTTGGCTTTCTCTTACAGGACCTCAGGTTTTCTATGAGGGACTTGACTCCTCCCGGGCCATTTCAGTTCGACATCATCGGGTTGAGCTCTGCTCGTTGGATGTGGTTACACACCGTCCTTTTACAGCTGTACATGCCTCTGTGGATACTTCTTGGGAGATTATAGCGAGCATAGCAGCCTGGCATATCTGGAGATCCAGATGCACAGAGGCTATGGAGGGTACTCAGGTTCATCCCTTGCACACATTGGCTAGTATCTGGACAGACATCGTACACACTCTGATGGCCGTATGGACGGGTATGCAAGGGGACTCCCGTGCAGCCTCAGCTAGGAGGGCTTCTTTCTTCAGGGAATGGAAGGATTCTCCTTTCTTCTCTGAGTCTACTACAGGGTTGAGATGGCACTTTCAGCCTCAGCCTTGGTTTCTTTCCACCTCACTCTGAGGGGGTTTTTTATTATCCTCATGATTTCATGATGTATTCCGCTTTGAGCTTGCTCTCGCGGGTTTTTGTTCTTACTTAATAGAAGTCTTCTTCATGAAAAAAAAAAAAAACTCAATGCCAAGACAATAATGCAATAGGCCCAAATCTGTCATGTCAAAGTTGTGACATAAAGCAGGCTGCACTGCTGTAATTTGCTGCAAATCACTGCCAACGATGAGTATGATGTCATCCACATATAGTACCAACATTAACAAATCTGATTTTTGCTATAGAACAACATGACCAACATACAGATTTGGCTCTGTACGAGTGTTTACGAAGCCCCAGGACAACAAAAACTGAGGTATCTTCTGATACCACGCACAAGGTGCTTGCTTCAGCCCATATAGAGCCTTCCTGAGCTCGCATACCTTGTGCTCTTGTCCCTTCACCTCAAAACCTTGGGCTGATGTACATAGACCTCCTCTTTAATATCTCCATTGAGAAAAGCGGTCTTGACATCCATCTGGTACACTGACCAACCATAAAACGCAGCAAGACAGATGACAGAATGAATGGTGCTCATCTTGGCCACTAGAGCAAAAGTCTCCTCATAACCGATCCCCTCCTCTTGTGCATACCCCTTGGCAACCAAACGGGCTTTGTATTTCTCAACTGTGCCATCTGAATGGTATTTCACCTTATAAATCCATTTCGTGCCAACCACATTTTTCCCAACTGGCACATCAACCAAGTCCCATGTGGCATTCTTCTCAATGGATTTAATCTCAGCTTCCATAGCTTTCTGCCATGCTGGATTATGCTGAGCATCCTTGAAGCTCTGAGGCTCATTTTCAGCTTCCATCACTGAGATCATCAAAGCGAAATTGAACTTTTTCTGAATCTTCTGAGTGCTAGCCCTGGTTTTCCCCAAAGTAGGCTGATCCTTAGCAACTTGAATGGTCAACCTTGCCCAACGTGGAATAGATTTCTTTACTGTACCACTCGGGGCTGCATCAACATCTTTAGTGGCCTCATGACGTTGATAATGCCTCCAAACATGAGGCTATCTATTCTCATTAATTGGCTGCAAATCTGAAACATTTGAGGGAGAGCCATCCTCAACATGTGGTAAGCCATCTGAACTATGAGAAGTAGAAGGGGAAGCATCAAGAGACTCCATCTCATCATCCTCAAATTGGACGATGTCCAAAGAGGTGTCATCGTATGGTGGCAACTCTGCACTAGCGGGCTGCATGTACTCATTCTCAGCAAGGAGAACATCTCTGCTGATTATTACCTTCTTGGTAGTGGGATTATAAAGCCTAAATCCCCTGCTTTCTGTGCTATACCCCATGAAAATGCATTTGAAACTCTTGTCATCAAGCTTTGTTCGATGTGCATTTGGAACCAAAGCATATGCCACTGAGCCAAAAACTTTGAAATGACTAACCTTTGGCTTAAAGCCATACAAAGCCTCAAATGGAGTCACATTAACCAAAGCTTTGGTAGGGCATATGTTCTGAATATAAGTTGCTGTCACAACTGCTTCTTCCCAAAAAGCCTTTAAGACTCTCTTGAATTTCAGCATGCATCTCATCATCTCCATGAGAGTACGATTCTTCCTCTCAAGAAGTGGATTTATGCATGTGACATGTACTCTCCCCCTCTATCTAAGTTGAGTGTTCCAATTCTAGAATTGGTTTGGTTCTCAGCCATAGCTTTGAACTCCTGAAACCAATAGAACACCTCAGATTTTTTCTTCATGAGAAAAAGCCATGTGAACCTGGAGAAGTCATCTATAAAGGTCACAAAGTACCTTTCAGTCACTTTGCCCACTCCCCATTCTTTATGACATGGGGCTCAGTGGCTTGGCTTTCTCTTACAGGGCCTCAGGTATTCTATGAGAGACTTGACTCCTCTCAGGCCATTTTGGTTCGACGTCATCAGATTGAGTCCTGTTCGTTGGATGTGGTACCACACCATCCTTTTACAACTGTACATGCATCTGTGGATACTTCTTGGGAGATTCTAGCGAGCATAGCATCTTGGCATATCTGGAGAGCTAGATGTACAGAGGCTTTGGAGGGTACTCAGGTTCATCCCTCGCACACTTTGGCTAGTATTTGGACAGACCCTGTTGGAAAGGTCACCTCCCCATCTCTAAGCCCCATATGAGGAGAGCGTGGGGGAGGGAGACCTAGGGCATGTGCCCAACAGAAAAGGAGAGAGGGGGCTGCATCATGGGCAGCACCTCACAAGGTCAGGACAGCCAAAGGGGCTGCCACATGGGCAGCAAACAGGCTGCCATTTGGGCAGCACACAGGAAGATGACAAAGGAAAAGCATGGCAGGGGAAAAAGTGCAGCTGTCAAAGCAGGATCCATGGACCTGCAAGAGAGGTGCACACGTGGCAGCATGGGCAGGCAGGAGGCGTGTGTGGCGAGCTGTCTGGCAGGGCAAATGACGCACAAGGGCGGGCAGACCAGCAAATCAGGTTGGCCACATGGAGGCGTGGTGGAGCAGCAAAGGGGGCTGCTAGTAGGCAGGGACATGCCTTTATATAGGGCTGGTCCCTTGCCTTGATTGGAGGTCCAACCCTAGAAGAGTGGGCCAAAGGGCCCCGGTTTGAGAGCCCCTAAAGGGCTGGGCCACAGACTGGTCGGCCAGTCTGGTTGGCCAGAATGGGCAGGCTGGTCAGTTCTATCCCAGCCCCTTGGAGGCCTATAAAAGGAGGGTCTCCATGCCCTCATTCATCATTTGGAGCAGCATTTCAGGCAGCAGCAGGAGCAGCAGAACAGCCACCTGTGGGCCTCTATCCAGGAGGATACAAGTGGGCTGTAGAGCTGCAAACCTAGCTCAGAGTGCTGCCCACCTAGGCTAGTGCAAAGACAGCAAGGTGGAAGAGATCTAGACGGAAGTCTACTTACGCTCGAGATGGAGCACGCGGGCTCAAGTCTAGAGATAGCCGGCAGATAGGAGAAGTACCTTTTGGTAAGATTAGAGGACCACACCATTGGTGGGACTCTGGATCTATCTCTTTTGTATTGTGTCCATAGCTTTGGACGGAAATATATTATTTTGGTGTCTTCTATATCTGGTTGGTTCATTGTCTATTGATGAGTCTGCACATCTATCCTATGCACAAAGTTTGTGATTTCACACCCCACACCACACTGTGTGAGCTCCTGGGCAATTCTATCAATCTTCCACTGTGCGTACCCTCTGTTGGTCGATTTCTAACATGGTATCAGAGCCCAAGTAGGAGGCTCACAGGTGTGGGAGTCTGAAGGCAGGGTCCTTGCTGAAGGACAACCGTGATTCAAAAGCTCTTGGGAATTGACTTCCACGACTGGAGGATAGTGCCCTTGCCAGAAGGAGGGTGACTCAGGTTCAATCACGTGCGTTCAGAGTTCTGGTCTACTAAAGGTTGAGTTTGTTTGACTTTGCTATGTGGTTTAGTAGCAGAGATGTCGATCTCTTCATCGTCTTGAGCCCTTGCTCTCCCTTCCTCCTCCCCCATATTTCTTTCTTTCATCATTCCTAACTTTGGAGAGTCTGGGAAACTGGATGAGTCAAATTACCCGATCTAGAAGGTGAAGATCCGGAGTCATTTAGAGGCTCGGAAGCTATGGAAACTAACAACGGGAGTGGCAGCAAAGCCAAAGGATATGGTGAACAAGAAGGGAAAGATACTCATGCCTGTAGATGGAGAGGATATCGAAGCTTGGGAAGACAGAGATGCCCATGCCCTAGCATTGATCATAGGGACTATGACGGACTCTGTGCTTCCTCACATCCAAATGGTCGAGACATCAGTAGAGACATGGGTCATTCTAAAGGATCTATATGAGACAGACAACACATCCTGGATCTTGCTTCTTCAGCATCAGCTCTACAACCTAGATATGGATGAGGGAGATTCGGTGCATGACCACTTGATGAAGGTCAAGGTGGTAGGGGATTAACTGGCATCAGTTGATTAGAAGGTGGACTCGTGCCATTTTGCCTTGATGGTACTGAGGAGGCTACCTCAGAGTTTCAAAAGCTTTGTAATGACAGTGATAGCAGGACAACGGGACCAAACCTCTGAATTTTGAGGAGTTGGGTCCATTACTGCTACAGGAAGAAGCTCGGGAGAAGCTCTACAACCACGACAAAGATGACAAGGCATTGCTGGCAAAGGATTACGTTGAAAAAGGGAAGAGTAAGCCTAATGGTGGCAAGTCCAAGAAGAATGACTCTAATGACGAGGAAACTTCCAAGAGGAAGTAGAAGAAGAAGTGCTTTTATTGTGACACGCCAAGTCATTTTGTGAAGGATTGTAGAAAGAAGAAGATGGATCAGAAAAACAAGAGGAAGGAGTCCCCGACTTAGATTCAGAGGGTAACACAAAAGCCAAAGCAAATGTGGTAATCGAAGAGTTGTTCTTGGTGACCTCTCCGTGTGTTACTGAGGTAAGGTATGCCGACCTAGAAACAACAGTGATGATATCTGACATTGAGATGTGGGTCGACGAGGAGTCAGAGACCTTTGTGGAGGTGAAGGACAGCATGGAGTGCTTGGTATCTTCCGGGTGCGTGGCTATTGATACTGACACGAGGGTGGATTCCATGGAGTGCCCTGAGGTTTCATGTTCAGATGGATGCTATACTTTAGAAGGAGACAGTACAAGATTACATGGGCTATTGGTATGTGCCTCGACGAGGTGCATGGTTTGCTTTCAGAGCAAGCACACAGGCAATACAATGATATGGTATGTACTTGATATTCTTCATTTGAGCCTTTATAGCATGCTGTGGAGAGACTCTACTCTTCATTTTTCTCAGGTAATGTAAGATTGGAAGGAATTGGCCTTCTTCAAAGGCAGAAGGGGAAGTGTGGGTGCTTCTTCAAATCTCGGACGCAAATTGCTGGAAGTTGATGGACAAGGTGTATTGAAGCCAGAAGAGTACCTGCTTGAGAGCTTAGTGAGAGTTCGTGGTTCAGGTTATATGGAGATATTCATCTGTTGCGGACCTTGCCAAAGGAGGACAGGTTGAAACAGACCCTTAGAGCATGGTGCGTGGAAGACTCCAGGTTCTTTACTCATTATGAGGGGGGCAACTGGAAGATCGTGGCGGCTGGATTGCTCGAGTTCAAAGGCGGGAATGTGACTGAAGGTGGTGGTGCCAGGAGGTGCTACCAGAGATGGACCTGTGTACCAGGATGGTGTGCGGAAGCGGAACCAGACCTGGTGGAGCAGGAACCACTAGATGAAAAGCCAAGAAAAGATTTTGACATCGAAATGTTTCAGAGGACTATGACTAGGGAGTTATAGGAACATAGTTATCGATGTGTTGGCATTGGACCAAGATGTGTCGGTGAGAGGGGGTGTTGGAAAGGTCACCTTCCCATTTGTCAGCCCCCATATGAGGAGAGCGTGGGGGAGGGAGACCTAGGGCATGTGCCCAATAGAAAAGGAGAGAGGGCTTCCACATGGGCAGCACACAGAAGGCTGACAGAGGAACATCATGGTAGGAAAAAAAGGAACAGCTATCCAAGCAAGATCCACGGGCCTGCAAGCGAGGTTCACACGTGGCATCATGGGCAGGCTGGAGGTGCCTGCGTGGCGAGCTGTCTGGCAAGCAAATGACACAGAAGGGCGGGGCATCCAGCCACAGACTGGTCAGCCAGAATGGGCAAGCTGGCCGGTTCTATTACAGCCCCTTGGGGGCCTATAAAAGGAGGTCCTCCAGGCCCTCATTCATCATTCTCTGGAGCAGCAAGCAAGAGCAGCAAAAGACCAGCACTTGGAGGAGCCAATTCTGGAGGACCAAGAAGGCTGAGAAAGCTGCAGACCTAGCTCAAGGTGCTGCCTACCTAGGCTGATACACAGGCAGTAAGGTGGAGAGGATCATTCTAGAGGGAAAGTCTACAGACGCTCGAGGTGGAGCACGCGGGCTCGAGTCTAGAGATAGCCGGCAGATAGGAGAAGTACCTTGTGGTAAGATCAAAGGACCACACCATTGGTGGGACTCTGGATCTCTCTCTTTTGTATTGTGTCCATAGCTTTGGGCGGAAATATATTATTTTGGTGTCTTCTATACCAGAATGGTTCATTGTCTATTGATGTGTCTGCACATCTATGTGATGCACATTTTCAATGTGTTTCATGCAAGCATAAAGATAGGATTGTTGCCAATGGCAATGCAACTTTGGCTGTCATTCACAAAAGATTGGAGATGCCTCACCATCTTGAGCATGATGCAAATCATGCAGTAGCTTCCTTAACCACATACATTCCCTAGTGGCTGTGTTTGCTGCTTTATATTTAGCTTCACTGGAGGAGAGAGATGCGCAGCTTTGCTTCTTATTGAGCCATGATATGCACGCGGAGCCCAATGAGAAGCAATAACCTGAAGTGGACTTGCGGTCATCAATGTCCCCTGACCAATCTGAGTCTGAAAAACCACTCAGCAACATGTCACCATCTGGAGAATAATGCAGCCCATTAGAGAGTGTAGAGGCCCTTTGGGTAATTTGTCTGTGACATAGATATCCCCCCTTGGGTCTACCAAAATTCAATGCACAATAGTGAAGTAACTCCAGATTTGTCATATCAAATATCTGACATAAGACAGACCATTTTGTTGCAATTTTTTGCAAATTACTGCCAGTGAGTATAATGTCATCTACATATAGCACAAGAATGACCAAATCTGTGTTTTCTTGCAAAACATGGAGTTTGGGCTCCGTCTGTGTATTCACAAAGCCCTGGGACTAAAAAAACTAATGTATATCAGGATTTGGGGCTGATCCCACTTGCCCTTGCTGTCATTCTGCAGAGGAGTTAGTGCGACATTGCCTTTGGGACCGCAATCAAGCGAGAATTGTTTGGAAAGGAGTTGCTCGGATACTCAGCATTTTTCATGCTTCCCCTTTCTTCATGACTTGGGGCTCAGTCACATGGTTATCCCTTACTGGGCCCCAGGTGTTTTATGAGGGTGAGCCTTCTTCTTGGGCACTCTCAATCCGCCGGCAGGTGATAGAGCCCTACTCTTTTCAGGATGTACCACATATTCCTTTTAGAGCTTCACATGTTTCGGTGGACACCTCTTGGGAGATTTTGGCTAGCATTTCCTCTTGGCACATTTGGAGAGCCAAATGCACAGAGGCCTTGGATGACACCCAGATACACCCATCACAGGTGTTCACGGGTATTTGGAGTGACACGGTTCACACTTTGATAGCCATATGGGCTAGCATGCAAGGCCTTTCACGGGCAGCCTCTTCTAGGAGGACTGTATTTCTTCGAGTTTGGAGGGGTTCTCCCTTTTTCTCGGAGGTTGCTACCAGATTGAGATGGCACTATCAGCCCCAATCCTTTCTTTTTGGCTCTTGAGCTTTTCATGCATTGCATGGGGTATCTCGTATTCTCGTATGGAGCTTGCTCTAACCGTTTTCTTTAATACTTAATAGAAGTCTCTTTTTTTGGGGGGGGGAAAAAAACTAATGTATCTTGTGATACTAGGCATGAGGTGCTTGCTGTAGGCTCACGGAAGCAAAAGGACGCAAAAGAGTGGAGCAAGAAGTGGAAGCCGTCACATCAACTACAATGAAAATGAAAGTACAAGGTACTATAAAAGAGAACCCTAGGACCTAGTGTCCTAGTGGTACCACTAGTACTAGGTGTCATAAGACACTAAAAGTACTAGGTGACCTAAGTGCCAATAACTAAAGCTACATGGCACATACCAGGGCCCAGAGGGCATCAATACGACCCGGAGAAGATGGCGTACAAACCCCCCTCCATGGTATGGGCTGAAGTATTCTGGAAACATCTCATAATACCTGGTCTTTTCTGGTCATGGTGGCACATGTTCATCCAAAGGGATATAGCCACCTATGAAGGTAAAAGGTATGCCAGATCATGTAACAAAGGGAACAAGTGTAAAGCGTGTCGAAAGACTTCGAACTTGGGACGAGGAAGTGCCTTTGTAAACATATCTGCTATGTTGTCCTCTGTGGGAAGGTAGGACAACTCTATGTCTCTAGTTGACAACAGCTCTCGAACATAATGATAGTTAACTTCAACATGCTTGGTACACGCATGAAACACTGGATTATGCGCAATGGCCAAAGCACTCTGGCTGTCAGTGTAGACCATAGTGGAAGATGTCTGGCGAATACCAAGATCTGTAAGTAACTGTCGAAGCCAGATACACTCTATTGTAGCGGTGAAGGCTGCCCTGTACTCAGCCTCACAACTGGATGTCGTAACTGTTGGTTGCTTCTTGCTGAGCCAAGAGATACATGAACTGCCAAGCAAAAAACAGTTACCGGTATGCGACACTCTGGTGTCGGAACAACCTGCCCAATCACTATCCATGTCAGCATACATGGTAAGTGAACCCTGATCACCATAGAAGAGGGCTAAATCCTGAGTGCCTCTGAGATATCATAAGACTCTCTTCACTGCCTGCCAATGCTGTGAACTAGGCATGTGCATGAACCTGTTGAGCTAGGATACTACATACTGTAAGTTAGGTTGGCGTGGCATAAGTAAATGAGACATCCAATAGCCTGCTGGTAAAGAGTGATATCACATGGTGGGATCCCATCATGAGCTGAAAATTTGAAGCCAGGGTCCACTAGAGTAGAGATAGGCTTGCAATCCTCAAACTAAAAACGATCAAGGAGCTGTACAATATACTTGGACTGTGACATCATAATACCCCCCTCAACATGAGCAAATTGAATGCCCAAATAATAGTGCAGCTGTCCCATGTCTGACATTTCAAAAGCTTGCTGCAAATCAGCCTTGAAAGTTGCAATATGTTGAGTATCAAGACCCGTGATCAGCATGTCATCCACATATAAAATCAGCACTAAAAATTCAGATCCACTACCATGGACATAAAGAGTGGGCAGTGTGGGGCTATTCTAAAAGCCAAGGGACACTAAGTGTGCATGAATTTTAGCATACCATGCCCTGGGTGCCTGCTTCAAACCATAAAGGGCTTTTCTCAGCCGGCATACCTTGTTTTCAGAGCCAACAACCTCAAAGCGAGGAGGTTGTGTCACATAAACTTCTTCCTACAGATCCGCATGAAGAAAGGCAGTCTTGATGTCTGGTGCACTTACCAATGGTGATAGGCTGCAATGGCAATGACACATCTAATAGTAGTAATCTTGGAAGTGGGAGCAAAGGTCTCCTCAAAGTCAATGCCTTGTTGTTGGGCATACCCTTTTGCAGCAAGATGGGCTTCGTGTCGATCTATGCTGCCATTATATTTCCTTTTTAATTTGTAGACCCACCGGGTACCAATGGCATGCTTGCCAGGAGGGAGATCTACTAATTCCCATGTGTCATTTTTGGCAATAGATTGTAGCTCAGCTCTCATTGCATCCATTTTCTCTTTGCTGTCATAAGGATCTTTATGACACAAAGGCTCTTCATTGAAGTTGTAGCAAGGAGTGCAAACTCAAGAAAGTGACCATGCATCTATCTATTTCCTGATCTTGTCCAGGCAGCAAGAGGTTGATCTTGTTTGCTGTCCCTCAATGTGTCAAGCCATTTGGGAACTTACCTTTGCTGTCTATTGACAGCTCTTTCTTCAATCATTGCATCATGAATAGTGGGATCATTTTGTGCTGGAAGAGGAACCTGCAAATCAGCATGGGGTGCTGGCTGATCATTGCTTGTTGAAGGGCCTGCAGGAGGCTCATGTTGCTGGTCAAAGTCCCCCTTTGAGGGAAGAAGAGGTAACCAAGGATAACA
Source organism: Dipteris shenzhenensis (assembly GCF_047967505.1). NCBI lineage: Eukaryota > Viridiplantae > Streptophyta > Polypodiopsida > Gleicheniales > Dipteridaceae > Dipteris > Dipteris shenzhenensis. The sequence goes on along the minus strand of NC_141600.1, from coordinate 58,299,264 downwards.
CAAGATCATCTGCATACAACAAGATCTAAATCAAGGAACCAATGAGAGAGCATACAGCAACCATAGTTGACCCCAATAGTGCTCATGATCTTCTCTATCCATCTAGCTCCTATCCAGACTCTGCCTGAAACCCCTCTCTCTCATAGAGTGCCATAACAGCCCATAGGATTGCTAATACTAGAGACGAATGTGTAGAGAAATACAATGATATGGTGGTGTAGGATAGACTAGGACTGAGTCTATTTTGTGTGTTAGTACTTGGATTGTATATACCAAGTACTTGTACTTCATTTGGTTAAACATTTCAGTTGGAGTTCAGTTGTGTTCACTTCTTGTTCTCTTGTGTTCACAATGCTTCTCCATTCTTGTTCCTACATGTGGTATCAGAGCTAGTCGATCCAACCCACCTCCTTCCCGCTCTCCCATGGGCTCCCGTCGCACCTTATCGTGGAGAAGAAGGTTCCATCGCTTGGTGACTTTGTTTGAGCTCACCTACATCTTGAGAGAGCTTGAGATCTCAGCTCTCAGCTTAGTTTGTGCGCATTGGTGGCCGTACAGCTCCCGGACCAGCTCCCTATCAATCTCGCCATCAGCTCGGACTATTGGCCTTGCCATTTTCTGATCATTAGCCTCAACTCAGGCCATACAGCCCACTTCAAGCAAGCTGTATGGTCCATACTGTTGTATGGATATGCTGTCCGTACATCCCAAGCCCGCCAGCTCACTCCTAGCCTCGCCATTTGAGCCGTACAATCTAACTATTGTATGGACTCCTAGCCTCGCCATTTTGTGCCTTACAGTTCCGTACTATAGGGACCTACTATCCCTACATTCCGCCATCAAGAAAGGAAACTTCAGCCTTTGCTTTAGCTCTTGCTCCATTTCCAGCTCTTGGTCCTACTATCAGCTCTGGCCTCTTCCTCTTGGTACTGGCGGGAGCTTGCAAATTTTGGTTTGGCGGCGCTACAAGAATTTCGGGATGGCAGGGGAAGTATAACTGGTGGTTTCGTGAGGACAACCTGGGTATGGGGACTACACCTTCTTCTCACAACCTGGGCATGACAAGCCTCTTCGGAGGTTCTTTCGGATCGCTGTCCCCATACACTGAGGAGCGGCGAGAAGGAGGTGTATGAGACATGGAGATTTATGAGAGAATGAGACACGGAGATTTATGAGAGAATCAGCTCCGAAGACCGTCTAGCCTCCCATCACCGGCTGCATCGAGCCACAAGACTCCACAGAGTGTCGTTGTATAATGAATGTTGAGTCTGAATCGTGTCCCTCAAAAAACACCTCGGGATATGAGATTGAGGCAATATTGAAGTGATAGATCTGATATGAATCAAGTACGAGAGCCTCATTTATCGAATACCACATAAACACACACACACGTGTGTGGGATAATGACAAATTACTTATCCTATCCACACCTAAAGAAACTTGACACCCACACAAAGTAAGCGACGCTCACTCTACCATTCTAGGACTCACATTAAGACTCGTATATCCAGCAACATCATCATCATTTCTGTGAACAAGACCAAGATGGAGACGTGAGGATAAGATCACCATATAGATTCCCAAAGGTTAAACAATGTTTTTTAAAGATTATCCCCACCATTATATCATGATCTTGGGTGTGAGAGGGGAGATATTGCTTTTTTTTTCTTTTTCATTATTTTGGTCATAATGTATTAATACTTGGCCTCCGAGACTCATTTGCTACCACAAATTAGTACTAGTTAACACTTTCTTTCTTTCTTTCTTATTTTTGTTCTTGTTTATTGTTCATTATCTTCTAATTTCAATATTTTATTTTGTACTGGACATACTATCAACTTGTGAAGCATGTCCTTTCTTTATGTTAAAACATGCAAGTTAATGATATCGTGGGATCTTGGAAAATCATCTAGGAGTATTCTTATCAGAACTTACTCAAAAATCCTTCCCTTCAAACTTTTAGATCTCTTGAAATTGCCAAAGCTGAGTTATATTTCAATGTTGGAGACATTGAATTTGGTCGACATGTAAATTTATCTTTTGATGTTTTCTGCAGATATGATTCACAAGTTAGAAGCTTTGAAAGACGTGGTGACATTGATAAAGCTGAATTAATTTCCATGGAAGCTCAGGTAATCTTAAGTTTTTTTCTTTCTTTTTGTAATCGAAGGAAGCACGCCACCTCCCTGCCCACATTATGTGTGTTATAATAATTATATTTTATATTATTATAAAAATATTTTTCATTTATTTCCTCACCTTGCGTCAATCTTATTTCTCACAACATACCTCTTTTTAATTCATGCAATAGTGAATGGATATTATTGGGGGGTCACTCTTCAAAGATACTAGCCAGTCCTTTTTTGAAAATCCCGATGCTGGTCCTCCCCTCCTCCTCCCTTGCTGCCCCCCTCGCTCAGCCTCTCCCCCTCCCTCCCCCCTTCCCCCTTGATGTCCCCTCCCCTCCTTGCTGTCCCTCTCCCTCTCCCTAGCCTCTCCCTATCCGGACCTGCTCCCCCCCCCTCCCTAGCCCCTCTCCCTTGCTGTTGGCACCCCTCGTTGCTCTCCCCCGCCCCTCTCCTATCCTTCTTCGCCCACCTATTCTTGCATTTCCAGCCCCCGTCTCCCCTTCTAGTCCCTCCACCTTCCCTCAACCCCTTCTCTAGCCCTCCTAGCCCCCCCGCCTCCCCCTCCAACCCCTCTCCTACCCTCGCCCCCCCCTTCTACACCCCCACCCTCTCCCTTGCCCCTCCTTTCCTTACATTCCCTCTATTAGCCCCCTACCTCACCCCTCCTTGCCTTTCCCTCCTTTCACCCCCCTCTACCTCAACCCTGTCTCTCCTCAGCCCCTTTGCCTCTCATCCTCAGCCTCCCTTTCATCCCTTTTTTTTCTTTTTCCTTCCTTCTGCAGCAAGAATTGACGCGGACGGAGCTTCACCGTGTTTGAGTGGGCCTCTTCACCTCGATTGACAATTGGATTCTCATTCAGTCAATCCTTTTCCACTTCCACTGGCAGTGAAGACAATTATTTTTTCAAAAGACGAGTTACAACAGCTCAAAAGGATGTAGAGCTGAAGGATCTTCTTCACTCTTCACTCACATCATCCATGGGTCCCACCCTTCCACATCGCAAACCACGGATGACCATGTTATACTTCAGCGCCCAGATGGTTTCTTTTTTCACCAGTGGATTCAGATTGTGGGCAGATAGGATCAATGTAGGATTTGTATGACCCTTGAGCATTTCATTAGAGAGTGTGGGCAGATAGGATTAATGTAGGAATTGTACGACCAAAAAGTCTTCTTATGCGGCTCCTCCTCATACTGCTCTTTTGGCACCCACTATCCTGATCCTTCAATGCGTCCTACCAAATCTTCATCAGCAACGCAATCAGCTCTCATAGCGCGCTCAGGACCATCCTAATGCCCTCCACCAGCTATCTCCCATTGGGTTGTAGTTAGGGTTGTTGCTTCATCAGCTATAGTTCAGAAGGACACCCTCGTGCCGTGGGCTCCTCTTCAATTTTGGCAAGAGACAAACCTGTTTGCGAGACTGAGGTGGCCATTCTGCCAGGTACAAATCACGAGGGTCCATTGGATGTCTTAGCAGTCCCTGCTAGAGCTACCTCGGTTTCAGCTGTGGATAAGACCAATGATGATTCTCATGCAGATACTTTGACACCTGGCCCTTTACTTGAGCAGCCCCCTTTCTCTTATGCTCTTCCAGCTTCTGGCACTAAAAGAGGCAAGGGGATGTCATCCCCTTCACCTTATTCAAGTGCAGGGATTCTTCACACTCCATTTTTGCAGGCCTGGTTCACAAGAATTCATTTTCTATCGTAGTAGATATGGTGGAGATTGTGGAGGAGTTTGTGCCCTCCACTTTTGGAGATATTGTTATTGGATTTCCTATTGACAGAGCATCTCCTTCCGTTGGTGTAGGACTCTTTCCCCCGTGGATTTCCCTCCCCTTGGCAGTCTTGGTAGGAGGGATTCTCCTTAAGAGAAGGATTTTCCCGCCACCTAATCGGGTAAGGTGTTCCATCCGACTTCCTCCCACTGATGAGGATTGTCACATGGAGCATACAGGGCCTTGGTGGTATGCCTCATCGCCCGTGGTAGGAAGCTAATCCGTAATCAACTTCATCCAGGTGTTACTGGGGGTCCCATTGTTATTCTTTTTATCCAGGAACATAAATTGGATACAAAGTGTGTGCCAAGTCAGGTAAGATGCTTTCAGGTTTCACTTTCATTTGTAGTTGGCACTAGCAGAGACTACGACAGCTTGGTGAAGATTGCTTTGTCGCATCCTACGTCTTCGATGTTGTGCAGCACTGGAAGAAGTGGGTGGACCGGCACACCAAACTTCGGGCCTTCAGCCCGGCAAATTGAAACTCCGGTGGGCCGGACCATATTGGCTCATTAAGTGTTATTATGATGGCACCTTTTTATTAGGCATGTTGTTGGAAGAGCGGTTCAAGAAGCCAGTAAATGGCTACAGACTTAGGCTCTATTTTGGATCAATGCCCCCTTATCCATTTTTCTAGGATTCGGATGAGTCACCCAATGTCATTTCAGCATGTGTGGACATTGTTTGGCTGGATGATGAGTCATCATGCTCGGACACTTATTCTTGTCATTTAGAAACCTTAACTGCAGACCATGTGGGGCGAGGTTCCAAAAATAGACATCATTATCCTGCATCCATGCAATTGCCACTTTTAGCACTACTCCCCCTTATTTCAAAAGCTCGTATTCCCTCTCAGTCATTTGCTTCATCGATCATACTCATCCTCTTGCTGCTTCTTTATGCCTTGCCATTCCCTTGCTCTCACTTGCCCCCTCGTTACCCTCGTTCTTGCCCGTGCAATCACCCTCTTCTTCCTCACTTGCTCTCTGCAACACCCCAGCAACTTCACCATGGTGAATACGAGCTCCTCTCTAAGTTTAACATTGCTCCTATCCATGTGCAGCACCCCCACGGCTTCATCACGGTGAATACGAGCTCCTCTCCAACTTTAACATTGATCTTGTCCATGTGCATGATTGGGTGAGGTTTGTGTGACTATTGGATGTGGCGCAACTACCTTGGAGTGCCACACCCACTCACCCTAAGGCCAATTTCATCCTTGCCAAGTTGACTCAAGGAGACGTTGTCAAGGTGGAGAGCGGGGCGGATACGTTGTCCAGATATCTCATGGCTCATCAGCTCCGCTTGCCCATGGACGGGCATAAGAAGGCGCCACCAACACTCTGTGCCGAGATGGAACACCACAAGAAAATTGGAGGGCTCTAAGAAGAACACAGAGTACCTCCTCAGCAACCGCAAGAACTCCGAGCATATCCCTTGCTGCAAGATGCCAGTGATTCTACCTCAAGATGATCACTACATGGTGATCCTCGCCAAGTTGGCTCAAGGAGACGTTGTCAAGATGGAGAGCGGGGTGGATACGTTGTCCAGACATCTCATGGCTCATCAGCTCTACTTGCCCATGGATGGGCGTAAGAAGGTGCCACCAACACTCCGTGTCGAGATGGAGACGATGTTCAGCACCACAAGAAAATTGGAGAGCTCTAAGAAGAACATAGAGTACCTCCTCATAGCAACCAAAAGAACTCCGAGTATATCCCTTGCTACAAGATGCCATCGATTCTACCTCAAGATGATCATCACTACATGGTGATGCGGGCAGCCAACCCGCCATGTCAGATCCTCAGACTATCCCCATAACAATCACCAGCTTTGCAGCTGCAAAATGCGACACCGTCGCGAATGAAGATACAACTCCGATGGATAAGCAAATAGCTGCACAGGCCCCAGTAGCCCTACTGGATGTGCCTCGCCAATGTGGCAAGGAGCCCCTAACAAAGGAGGCCCAACTTGATGCCCTGGCCTTCGTGGCCGATTTGGCTTAGAGCACCACAGCAAAATGCCTCGAATCGGAGGTTTACAAGGAGTAGGTATCTATGCTACAGACAAACTACGACCTCACGTCCGAATAGATAGAGGTAGCCGACCTCCGTTATAAAGAGGAGATGGATGGATGGGAGCAAGTCCTCCGAGCAAGAATTCTAATGCCTCCTCTCTGATGAAGCCTAAGGGGGTAAAACAGTTTTTTGTTGTCCAGGACAAAGGGAAAGCATCGATGCTTCTCTTTCTGTCCCTTCGGCCTCTCATCCTCAAAGCGAAGGGAAAAATTTTGAATGATGCTTGGCAAACCCCAAGAAAAGTCATCTCACCTAGGAGACCTTTGCCCTCCTGGACTTGGAATGGTGCCTCCTCTCAGGGCAAAACACCAGCTGAAAACTCTAGCATTGGTTTGACTTGGGCTACGGTGACTGCCAATCGTACCCTCTTTCCAGAAGAGGAAGTTGCTGCCTCATTGTCTTCTCCTCAGGCTGATTTTTCTTATCAAGGCCAAGGCCCGGATACTAAGGTGGAAATGCTGACATAGAAGGCTTTTTTGCTATTGTACATACCTGTCCTATATCTGTAAATATGCCCCATCACTTTGAATGTACAGGGTTTGTGTGATGGTCGAAAATAGAAACTGGTATGGTTGTATATACGCCAATTGCAGCATGATATAGTGGCTTTACAAGAGCATAATCTGTAGGAATATAAAAGCAAGAGCTAGAAACTAGAAAACTAGAAGTAAAATAAGAACAAGATTGAAAGACAAAGAAGTACCTTGAGAGAATGAGTGTAGACAAGACACAAGCTAGATAGATTGCAATGATGTGACCCATGAATATATGGGCCAAAGTACAAGACATAGAGCAAGAGTGCTTATGGGATAATTGTAGAGGTGCCACATGGCACATACTCAAGACACAAAGACTAAACTGAGACTAGACAAATGTAGACTAGGGAAATAGTACACCTAGTGTGCACTTATCTCCAACACCCTCCTTAAGTGGACACTAGGAGGAAGACAGAAAGACAAGACTAGAAGACTGACATAAAGACCGATAGATTCAGAGACAAGACAGAAGACATGACAGACAAAGATCGTGAGACACCCCTCCTCAAGTGATATCCTCATATGGGTCCACAAGGGTAGGGACAAGATGGATCTAAAACAAAATACAGTCAGATTGATAGACAAATAGACAGACAGACAAGACTAGATAGACAGAAGACTGACTGTAGTCAAACAGATGGACCTTGGAGACATTCCCTCCTCAGGTCCAAAAGCAGAATGAGTAAGACACTAGAACCCCTTGACCTACATCATCGGTGGTCAAAGTGGTAGACAAGAAATATGAAGTAATCAGAAAGCCCACTTCTCATCATATGAGGAAGGAACATCAAGATCTGCTGATGGAGATGTTGCAGCAACATGGGCTGAGTGTTTGGGGGGGGGAGGGGTTCCTATCCTTCCGGAAGTGTTACCGGAGGCCACAGGCCACTGGCGTGAGAAGCATGAGTTTTGCAATGCTCTAATGCAATGGATCGTGCAGAGCGCACCGTGCAGTAGTGTGCGAGTGTCGTATGCTATACTGCAGTGGACAACGACGTACGAGTGCACTTTGCTAAATGACAATCACCGGTGAACTCCACAACATAAGCAAAATAAGAAAATCCTACACTGGTGAACAATCCCCATATCCGGAAGAGACAAGCGAGATGAGAAAGTGACCGAGTTGGCCAATGTACATATCACTGGACGTGTCCCCAGGTCACAAGTCGCAAGTCACAAGAATACACAAGTCGCAAATCAGCAGAATACACAGGTCTATCCCCATAGTAGACAAAAGGTGCACACAAGTCTCTCCACATTCTCTCCTTGGCGAGCTCGTAGCTCTAGCCTCTATCTCTCCTCTCTCTCCTCCCTTTCGCTCCCCTCTCGATTGCCCAATGCCGAATGCGAATGCCTCCTCTTCTCTCTCCCTTTCTCCTTCATCCTCATCCCCCACCTTGGAGGGTCCCTTCTTCGCTGAGAATTCCCCCTCTTTCTTCCCATTGGTCATCCTCTTATCTCCTTAGCTGTTGAGGATAGCCGTTGCGCCGCTGGCTCTCTTGATGGCTTCGGCGACTTCCTGACTCCCTCACTTGCCAGCCTGATGGTATAAATTCTCCATGTGTAGGTGAGCTGGTTCACCGCACCTCTTGATGGCTTCGGCGACTTTCTGACTCCCTGACTCGCCAGCCCGATGGTGTAAATTCTCCATGTGCAGGTGAGCTGGTTCACCGCACCACTGCACCACTGTATCACTGAACCATTGTGTAATATAAATACTCTTGACTGCTCCATGTGCTAAGCTCACTCTCCATGTGCGCAGCTCTTGATGAGATCACTTTGGACACGGTACTCCTGGTTGACCTGTGTCGGCCTGTGGTTGACCTGTGTCGACCTGTGGTTGACATGTGTCGACCTGTGGTTAACATGTGTCGACCTATGGTTGACAGCCTCGGACAGTACTCTTGGATGAACCCGTGTGATCGCGTGGCTAACTTGTGTTGACACATGGTCAACAGATGTCGTCATGTGGTCAACGCCTGTCGACAGGTGGTCGTGTGATAAGGTAACAGTTTCCCCCGCCACTATCATTCACCGTCCCGGTGAATAGAAAGGTTGGACGATTCGTCAAAGAAAAATAAAGATGAACTTACAAACCATTGATATGGTGATGGAGTGGGAAAAAGAAAGAGTACAGACCATGTGGTTGGCCGTGGGAGTAATCCATGATTTGTATTAAGTGGAGATGTGAAAAATAAACTGCTGTATTACAAGGGACAGCATGGAAAATTGCTAAAAAAACTGAGTACACCTTGAGGTAAAACACTGATATTTACAGTGAGGGCCAAACAGCTTGGCAAAATCGAACAGTGCAGAAAAAAAACTCAAACACCAACAGCCATCTATCAACTCTTCTATGAGATTACAGAGGGTGGTAAAGCTGCAGCCTGTTCCTCTGCCTTCTCCTCTTCTGCCTCCGTATTTGGCTCTGTGGCTTTTTGCGCATCCCTTTGCTCTGGCTCAGGCATAGGTATCTGTGGATGGGGTGCTTCCTCCTCACACTCAAGCGTGTCCATCACATTTCTCAGATTTTCATACTTGTCTTTATATCGGTGGTATCGCCGGTAGTAATGATCCTTTTGCTCTTGCAAGGTGGACTGGGAAGTCTGGAGGGTGGCCAATTGCATCCGAAGAGCTGTGAATTCTTCCTCCATGGATGAACACTTGTTTTCCAATTCAGCCACTCTGGATTCTGATTTTTCTTTGGCAATCTCGGAGGAAGACAAAGACTCTTTTAACTTGGTAATCTCCTGGTGAAATCTGGTCACCTCGGTGACATGCTGGCTGTGCAAAGTTGCCACGGCTGCAGCATGATGGCTGCGCAAAGATGTCATTGCTGCTTCCCATTCCTGCCTGTGACTATGGAGGCGATCCTCAAGGGCAGCCTTCTGAATATTCCAAGCGATGTCACGCTCATGTATTGCTGAGTCCTTCTCTTTCTGCCACCTTTCCTCCTGTTGTCGAAGTGTTACGCTAGTGGCGCGCTGCTGGGCTGCCTGAGCTCTCTCGAATTCTAACTTTAAATGTTGCTGTTGAGAGAGGAGCTTATGAGCATAACCTGTGGAATTGAAGACCGCTGTCCCAAGCTGTGTGAAAGTGTCATCCATGATACGCTGAGCAAGGTGCAGGGACCTTTTCATCCACGCATACCTGTCGCTGTAATTCATCCTGTCCGCCAAATTAATGACGTCCCCCAATTCCTCAAACATGTCAGGAAGAGCTCCCTCTTCCTCGGTTGACAGGTTTCCTGTAGGTGCCAATTTGTCCAAGTGCACAAAACATGTCGGGGCCCTGGAGAGCTTTTTGTTCTGTGCGAGGCAGTCCTGCAAGGGAATGGTGAAGATTTGAGTGAGATCCTCCTCTTCCCCACATACTGGTGAGCGTTTTTTGTGAAGGACAGATAGTAGTTGGCTGTAATCTTCATTCTGTTTTTCCACCAGGGAAATATTTGAAAGAGGTGGGCCCGATGAAGCAGCTATGTAAGCTGTGAACATATCATTCTCATGAAGGGGTGGGCAATCCACAGATTTGGGCAGAATCCCTCCCTCAAATACCTCCTCTGAGGCTGAAGTGGCCGATGGAGCATCTCCGCGAGAGGGGCTCCCACTCCCTCCAGTCCTGTCTCTGCCTGGGGAGGCTGAAATGTGAAGTACACCCTGGGATGACATCTCCTGAGAAAGCCCATGGGAGTGGGAGTCGGGTCCCAGGCTAAGATTCAGGTCCAATACCTGGTCCAAAACATGGTCAGAGGTCGCCTGAACTGTGGTGATGACTGCATCGGTGAAAGTGGTAGGGGGTGAAGACGAAACAGCTGCAGTCCTACGTAACAATACACCTGTCGAGGAAGTCCCGGGTACAACAGTCGTCGTCACTGGCACAACAGGAGGTGTACCTGGTGCAATCCCTCCCATGGAAAGTCTGGAGATCGCTGGAGAAGCCTGGACAAGTGTGACTGATGGAGAGGCAAGTCCGGGCACGGGCACGACTGATGGAGATACAAGACATGTCACTGATGGTAACGCTGTGGCACCGGTAACAGAATATTCTGAAGAAGCTCCGGTGCAGACTTCATGAGGTGGCGCTCGCCGAGGTGTCCTCCTGAGCGAAAGAGGAGAAGAGGCAGTCCCGGGGGAAGGAACACTGGAAGTGATAGTGAACGATGTGGAAGAGGGGGTGACAGGAGGGGAGAGAGATGTGGAAGGGAGGCGACCTGTGACAATGGGCGGAGGGTTGGCCTTCCACTGATGAAGTAAGAAGGTGAGGTGGGGCCCACAAGTACAGGTATATGTGCCCCGACGCTTGCGAACTGTGTTATGAAAGGCAGAGTAGAAGAGTGAGGCGAAATCATAGGGAGTGACCGAGAGGATGGAGTCTAAGGCAGAATGGATCGCCTTGGTGATGAAGAAGTGGCCTGGGGCAGAGTAGAAGTGTGTGAACAGATACCTCGCTAGAAGCGCCTCTCGGCTGTTTCCCTCGAGAACTTTCTTGCACGCATGTCCTCTGCGATGAGTTTTACAGGTAGACAAGAAGGACGGGAATGTGGGTGAGCCAGTGTGAGGGGGCAAAAAGGGAAGTGTGGGAAGACGGAGATATGTGGATACGAGACTAGGAGTGAACATGTGACGGGAATTCAAGAATCCGAATGTGTATGTTGCAAAGTCATAAGACTGAATGAACGCAGTACACATTTGGACGTCCACCTGGGGAAGTGTGACATCATCAAACTCCACGAGAGACATGCGGGCTATCTCATCAGGTGACAAGATGCTAGACAGCTTGAGTGTGGGATCGAGGAAAGGTTTGAAAACCACCCGAATGATCGAGGAGGATGAAGCTGGGGGTGGAAGATCACAAGCCGTACTTTGTGGGGCCAAATCACCGCCACCGTTACTGTGACCGCTGTGCCCACTGGATGCCTTGGATGGTGTTTTGATTGTACCTGTGGGGGGCAGATAGTCAGAGCCTCCATGATCTGAATCAGAGGAACTCGAAAAAGGGGATAGCTCCTCATCCGATATGATAGTGATCCTGTCGGAGGGAGGTGAATCTGCAACTGCTCGAGGTCGTTTCGAAGTGCTTTGTGGTGTAGACCCGGCACCCAGGTCATCAGTGGTGCGTTTGCCAAGTGATGCCATGGAAGATGGTCCCGATCCTATCGTGTGGCCTGATCGAGCCCGATGGAAGTCAACGAATAAAGTATCGCGGGGTAATCTGGGTTTGTACTTGTGACGAGAGGCACGGGTAGGCATGAATGATGGCGTCGTATGGAGAGGAAAAGAGTACGGAAGGGGTGTCGATGTCGAGGTCTGGAGAGGCAAGGAGGAAGGAGGAGGTGTTGATGTCGAGGTTAAGCCCAGAATCTGCTACGAGAGATTACTTTAGCAGATCCACCAGTGCAGGCCCATGCTTCGATGGAGAGGAAAAGAGTGAGGAAGGGGTGTCGGTGGAGAGGGAGTGTAAAAGGACAGATGTAGACTAGGGGGAGGAGGGGGGCTGGAGCTAGGAGGGGAGGTGATGCAAAGGGTGTAGGGGGGAGAAGGGGGGAGAGTTGCTCCTGGGACGTGGGCAGAGAGAGGGGGCTGCGCAGGAGAGAGGGGGAGGGCAAGGGTGGTGGGTAAAGGGAGAGCGGGGAGGGGCTGATGCACAAGAGAGGGGGAGGGGACTGTTGCGCAGGAGAGGGGGAGGGGACTGTTGCACAGGAGAGGGGGAGGAGGGGGCTGTAGCGCAAGAGAGGGGGGGGGAATAGGGGCTGTAGCGCAGGAGAGGGGGAGGAGGGGGCTGTAGCGCAGGAGAGGGGGGAAAGGGGACTGTAGCGCAGGAGAGGGGGGGGGGGGACTGTAGCGCAGGAGAGGGGGAGGAGGGGGCTGTAGCGCAAGAGAGGGGGGGGGGAGAGGGGCTGTAGCGCAGGAGAGGGGGGGGGGAGAGGGGCTGTAGCGCAGGAGAGGGGGAGGAGGGGGCTGTAGCGCAGGAGAGGGGGGGGGGGAACTGTAGCGCAGGAGAGGGGGGGAAGGGGACTGTAGCGCAGGAGGGGGGGGGGAGAAACTGTAGCGCAGGAGAGGGGGGGGGGAAACTGTAGCGCAGGAGAGGGGGGGGGGGGAACTGTAGCGCAGGAGAGGGGGGGAAGGGGACTGTAGCGCAGGAGAGGGGGGGAAGGGGACTGTAGCGCAGGAGGGGGGGGGAGAAACTGTAGCGCAGGAGAGGGGGGGGGGAAACTGTAGCGCAGGAGAGGGGGGGGGAGAAGGGGGCTGTAGCGCAGAAGAAAGGAGAGGGGAAGGGAGGGGGCTGTAGCGCAGGAGAGGGGGGAAAAAGAGAGCTGTAGCGCAGGAGAGGGGGGGAAAAGGGAGGGGGGTAAAGGGGGAGAGGGGGCTGTGGCGTAGAAGGGGAGAGGGGGGGGCAGGTGGTGGGTAAAGGGGGAGAGGGGGGGGGGTTTGTGGCGTAGGAGAGGGGAGAGGGGAAGGGAGGGGGGGAAAGGGGGAGAGGGGGCTGTGGCGTAGAAGGGGAGAGGGGGGGGCAGGTGGTGGGTAAAGGGGCAGAGGGGGGGGGGGGACTGTGGCGTAGGAGAGGGGAGAGGGGAAGGGAGGGGGGTAAAGGGGGAGAGGGGGCTGTGGCGTAGAAGGGGAGAGGGGGGGGCAGGTGGTGGGTAAAGGGGGAGAGGGGGGGGGGGGTTTGTGGCGTAGGAGAGGGGAGAGGGGAAGGGAGGGGGGTAAAGGGTGAGAGGGGGCTGTGGCGTAGAAGGGGAGAGGGGGGGGGCAGGTGGTGGGTAAAGGGGGAGAGGGGGGGGGGGTTTGTGGCGTAGGAGAGGGGAGAGGGGAAGGGAGGGGGGTAAAGGGGGAGAGGGGGCTGTGGCGTAGAAGGGGAGAGGGGGGGGCAGGTGGTGGGTAAAGGGGGAGAGGGGGGGGGTTTGTGGCGTAGGAGAGGGGAGAGGGGGCTGTTGTGCAGGAGAGGAGGAGGGGGGGGGGAGAGTGGTGGGTAAAGGAGGAGAGGGGGGGAGCTGGTGTGCAGGAAAGGAGGAGGGGAGGAAGGATGATGGTAAAGGGGGAAGAGGGGGGCTGTTGTGCAGGAGAGGAGGAGGGGAGGAAGGATGGTGGTAAAGGGGGAAGAGGGGGGGCTGTTGTGCAGGAGAGGAGGAGGGGAGGAAGGATGGTGGTAAAGGGGGAAAAAGGGGGGGCTGTTGTGCAGGAGAGGAGGAGGGAGGGGCAGGGTGGTGGTAAAGGGAGAGCGGGGAGGGGCTGTTCAAAGGGTGGAAAGAGAAGGTTTCTGTAAGAGAGAGGTAGGAGTTGGACATAGGGTGGAAAGAGAAGGTTTCTGTAAGAGAGAGGTAGGAGTTGGACATACGGTGGAAAGAGAAGGTTTCTGTAAGAGAGAGGTAGGAGTTGGACATAGGGTGGAAAGAGAAGGTTTCTGTAAGAGAGAGGTAGGAGTTGAACATAGGGTGGAAAGAGAAGGTTTCTGTAAGAGAGAGGTAGGAGTTGGACATAGGTTGGAAAGAGAAGGTTTTTGTAAGAGAGAGGTAGGAGTTGGACATAGGGTGGAAAGAGAAGGTTTTTGTAAGAGAGAGGTAGAAGTTGGGAAAGAGAAGGGTTTTGTAAGAGAGAGGTAGGAGTTGGAGAGAAGGTAGAAGGAGAAGGAGTTTGTAAAACAGGATGAAAAGGGGAGGCCGTAGTTAGAGAGAGAAAGTAACACAGAGTGAAAAAGGGAGGCCACATTTTAAGGGTGGTCATTTAGAGAGAGATAGTGGTATGGGATGAAAAAAGGTGGTCACACTTAGAGAGAGAAAGTGGCTCGGGGTGAAAAATGGAGGGCTCACTTAGAGAGAGAAAGTGGCTCGGGGTAAAAGAATGGAGGGCTCACTTAGAGAGAGAAAGTGACTCGGGGTGAAAAATGGAGGGCTCACTTAGAGAGAGAAAGTGGCTCGGGGTGAAAAATGGAGGGCTCACTTAGAGAGAGAAAGTGGCTCGGGGTAAAAAATGGAGGGCTCACTTAGAGAGAGAAAGTGGCTCGGGGTGAAAAATGGAGGGCTCACTTAGAGAGAGAAAGTGACACTCGGGTGGAAAGAGAAGGACCCATTTAGAGAGAAAAATTTGGCGCCAAGGGGAGAGAGGAGGAGCAATGTAGAGAGAGAAAGTGACACTAGGGGCAGAGAGGAGGACCCTCGTAGAAAGAGAAAGTGGCCCTCACTCAGAGGGAGAAGATGTCACCAGGAAGGAGAAGGACTAGGAGGGTGTTTTCTCATTGATCATGGTACCTCTTGATGCGTGACCCATTCACCGGTGCAGGTAGGAGTCTGCCTTCCAAAGTGGCCAAGTAGACTCCACCACTTGGGATAAGCTTGGCAATGAAAAATGGACCTGTCCAACCACTCACAAACTTAGGTTTGTGTTTGAGAAACTTACTGGAATACAAGAGTACTAAATCTCCGACTTTGAAATTTCTTTTTCTGAGGTTCCGGTCATGCCAAGCTTTTTGTCGCTTCTGCCAAACTTCTTGAGCGAAAACTGCTTCACGTCGATGCTATGCCAGTGCTTCCAAATCCCACAAGCGTTCCATTGTGCAGGCTTCAAAGTTGTCATTTTTGGCTGGAAGAATCCTGTGAGTGTCAAGATGAAACTCATAAGGCATAACGGCCTCCAGTCCATAGACCAGCTCGAAGGGTGAATACCCAGTACTCGCCTTGTAAGCCGTTCGATAGGCGAATAAAGCAGCTGGAAGTACGTCGTCCCAATCGGCTAGAGAGTTTAGGCAAAGTCGATGCACGATCCCGCACATTGTGCGATTTGAGCTCTCAGCTAGACCATTGGTACGTGGGTAATAAGGAGATGAAAATTTGTGAACTATTTGAAGCAGGTGAACTAGTGCAGCAATGGTGTCATTTAGGAAGTGAGACCCTCTATCACTTATCAACTCAACAGGACAACCAAACCGAGAGATGATCTGGTCATATAGAAATGTGGCTACTACCTGGGCTGTACAGTTCTTGACTGCCTTGGCTTCGACCCATTTGGTTCCATAGTCGGTGGCGAGCAGAGCATACTTGTTCCCTCGGCGTGTGGCAGGAGAGATGGGTCCAATGAAATCCAATCCCCAGCGATAGAAGGGAGGCACCAGAGTGAATGGTTTGAGAGGGAGGTACTCACGCCTCGTAGGCTTGGGGCCTGCTCGTTGACATGAATCACATCTGGTCACATGAACATGGCAGTCGCGGAAGAGCTTGGGCCACCAGAACCCTGCTCGCATGATCTTACGAGCAGTAGCATCTGAGGCCATATGCCCTCCACCTATGCCAGCATGTGCCTCTTTAAGAATGGATTGTGTCTCGTGCGGAAGCACACACCGTCTCAAGATCTGATCCTTCCCAAGCTTGTACAATTGACCTGCAATCAACTTAAAAGGAGCAGCTTGAAGGATCCGTTTGCGTTTCTCTGTTGGAGTTAATCCTGGAGGAAAGCCACCTGTAGACAAGAGGTGTACTATGTTGGCATACCATGGTGGGAAGCAGTCCACCGCAAATAGGCATTCATCAGGTAGTGCTGTTATCCCGAACAAGCCTGCATCGGGTAAGTCATCGGTGATACCACTGGCTGGTTCCCCGGAATGTAACCTGGACAAGTGGTCTGCAGGTTGATGCAGTCTCCCAGCCCTCACCACAATGTCGAATTCAAATTCTTGAAAGAGAAGAATCCATCTGCTTATCCGGCCACCAAAAGTAGGCTTATTCAATAAATACTTAAGAGCTTGATGATCAGTGATGATCACAAACTTGTTGCCCAAGAGGTAGTGACGATACTTGGTCATGGCATAAACCATGCCGAGGCCCTCCCTTTCTGTGGTACTGTAATTGCGTTCTGCTCCATTGAGTTGTCGACTCGCGAAGTAGATGGGCAAATCAATCTTAGTATCCTGGTTAGGTTGAGCCAGTATAGCACCTACTGCCCACCCACTAGCATCCACATGGACATGAAAAATTACGTCCCAATCGGGCTGCCGGAGGATGGGGGCCTTCACGAGGCGATGCTTGAGATCATCAAAGGCTAGTTGTTGTGGGGTGGCCCAGACAAACGATCGGTCTTGATGTAGGAGTTCTGTCAGTGCAATAGCAATGTCGGCATAGAAACGTATGAACCTTCGGTAATATCCTACATGCCCTAAGAAGGACTTCACCTCTTTGGGTGTACGAGGGATGGGCAATGAGATGATCACCTCTACCTTTGCGGGATCCGTGGTCATGCCCTCAGCAGAAACAATATGACCAAGGAGAACACCTCGGAGTGCGAGAAAGAAACATTTGTCAGGGTTCAAACACAGGCGCACTTCCCTGCACTTATCAAAGACCCATCTCAACTTATGTAGATGATCATTTTGTATGGCCGGATCAAGATGGGAGGCCGATTTACCATTAAAAACAGAGAAGTCATCTAGAAATACCTCAAGAAACTTGCCGATATTCTCTTGAAAGAGTTTGGTTACAAGTCGTTGAAAGGTTGCCGGGGCATTACATAATCCAAAGGGCATCATTCGGTAGGCGTATGTTCCCCATTGAGTGACAAAGGTAGTCTTGGGCTGATCCTGTTCTTTCACTCGAACTTGGTTGTACCCGCTATATCCATCCATGAATGAGTATAAAGCATGTCCTGCCACTGTCTCCAACACTCTATCTGTGAAGGGAAGGGGGAACCTATCACGTCGTGTTGCAGCATTCAAACTCCGATAGTCAACACATATTCTAAGTTTGCCGGTCTCTCTTTTGGGTACAATGACAATTCCACTGACCCAATCGGAGTAATCCACTGGGTAGATTAATCCTGCTTGCTCCATTTTCTGTATATCTGTTTGGACTGCCTTGCCGTAGTTGGGATTCATGCGGTATGGACCTTTAATCACAGGGTCTGCATCGGGATATAAGTCGATGCTATGCTCCATGAAATCAGCGGGCACCCCCTTCAGATCCTTGTAGGACCAAGCAAAGACATCCACAAATTCTTTAAAAAGGTCGGTGTGTTGAGATACCGCCAGTTCCGTGCCTCATCAACAGGGGCAATGCATTGGGATGTTGAGGTACTTGGTTCACCCATTCTCAGTCCTGTATGTGCTGGAGTATCTTCAAGGGGAAAGTCCCCCTCCACTTCTCTCAACCAAGATGAGGGGTAAGTAACTGGGGGGTTCTCAAGCATTGACTGAGATGTAGAATCAGTAGATGTTGCAGATGTTGTGTGCCTTCGATGCCTCGGTGACTGTTTCAGCATGCCCCGGTAAGGTAAGCCTTCCACCTCATAGTGGTTTCCGGAAGGTCTTGAGTTGAGGGGTGGTCGGCTTCTGATAAGAAAAGGTCAAGCAAAGTGAGATCGACCATGTCCTCATCTCTGTATCCGGTATGCACCCTGGGTCCGCCCAAGACTTCAAGCTGTTGGTGGTGATTCTCCTCAAGTTCAGCAATGTCTATGTCACTTTCTTCTAAATCACTATCATCATCAGTCTCGTCTTCATTAGTGTTCCTGTTTTCTCTATCACCATCATTGCACTTAGCAGTACCATGGTTGTACACCGTAGTACCATGGTTGTGCACCGTAATACCATGATTGTACTCTGAAGTACCATTGGTGGGTTGTGCCCTACTAGCCTCGTCCCTAGTAGATCCTTCATTGTATCCTATAGTATTGTCAGCATCATTTTGACCAATGTCCTCCATGTCGGCCACTGGACGATCCTCAATGTTTACTGCAGTACCATCATTGTCCTCAGTACGATCTGTGGTGTCCACTGTAGTACCCCTAGTGACCATTCTCTTATACATGTGTGGACTATTGCAAAGTCCAAAGGGCATCCTTTCGTAAACTAGTTCAGCCAGACCCTGTCGTTCTGGGTGGATTTCTGACACTGCAAGTAGGTGTTCTTCTTGATCTTCTTGTTGGCATAGTTCCACCATGTTGACCGCTAATGAGCCCAGGGCTCCCATCCAATCCAAAATGACAGCCTCCTCGTCTTCTTGATCAGCCCGATCCAACAAGTAGGTCAAACTTTCAAATCCTTCTAGGGTTGTCTCCTCATTGATACCTTGGTCACCACCCCTGGGCCAGTCCCCACAGGCCCAATGCTCCTCTTCGACTCCGGCTTGTTCTTCAAAATCCTCCTCTCCTAGTTCTATTGGTATGTGCCTTGCCTGCCCTGTGACCATATCTATTTCGAGGGATGTCGATCCCAGGGGCAATCGAACTTCATCAGTTGACCAATCCTGAATGGCTTTTGAAGACCGCAACCATGGCCGACCAAGAAGTAGAGGGTAAGTTTGTTCATTTTCGGTCATATCAAGGACAACAAAATTGGAGAGAAAAGTTACTCCGCCAATCTTCATGTGAACACCTTTGACTGCACCCATTGGTTTTACTCTGCGTTGATCAGCCATGCGTACCTGAAAGTGAACATCACTTGTCAACTTCAACCCTAGTTTTTGGAGTGTACCTTTTGGCATAATGTTCACAGCCGCCCCACCATCGAGGAAGACGTCCTTCAGCTCCACTCCATGGATCTCCACGGTGAGCTTGGGACTTTGTTCACAAGTGAGGGCAGCGTAGGCAGAGAAGTGGTCCGGTGTAGACCCATGCTGAGCCGGTAATGTCTCTGGTGGTGGCCCACTCGGAGTAGATCCCTTGTGTCGACCTCCTGGGAGGCGATTCAGAAATATAATAGTCTGATGCTTGATTTGGGGGGACTATAGACAAAGTTGTCGTAGAGTGAGGTTGGGTTTGAAACTCATAAGATCTTCAAACAGGGAGTAGTGGTGGACACTAGCATTAGCCTTTTGTAACTTCATCCTCCTAGCCTCTGGCCGAGGGTCGAAGCTTACACGAGGATGTGGATGTAGGTCTGAACTGTGAGTCATTGTCTCCACTGGTTTCTCTTCCATTACTCCTTTCCCTTTTTCCCATAGCCTCTTCTCTGTTGAGTGCTGTTGAGGACAAAGTGGGAGGACCTACTCGTGCCTCCTTATCCCGGTACTGTCCGAGGGTTGTCACTTCTGTTGCAAACCTCACAGTTCTAGACTTGCGGGATGGAAGCTGAGGTGTGCTACCTTCATCTTCAGAACTTGTTTGAAGATCTCTCGTGACACCCTTTACTACCTCCTGATACCTCAAAGGCATAGAGTGATCCCCCGAGGATGAGGCACTCCCAGAGTTAGTGGTTGACCTTAATGGTTGTGGGCCCTTCGAGTTTGTTTCTGAATCACTATCAGAAGCCAGCATGGTTGGTCTATTCCTGGGCGTACTGTGTACCTTGGAGGAGGAGAATGACCTCGGTGGGAGAACACTTGTCGAACTCATTGGTGCTGAGGTCTCCGGTGCTGACTCTGAGTCACCCTTACATTTGTCACCTTTTGTATGTGACCGTGTCACAGCGCCCAACACTGCGCCAATCAAATGGGGATTGTTGCCCTCCCCCGCCACTACTACATCAACCATATTCACTTGGGATGCGGGTTCCACTCTTCTATTGGGACAATCTCTGGTGTAGTGGTCATTTGTGTTGCACTGTGTACAAGAGGGTCCCCCGAACGGCTGTGTACAATCATCTTGGTAGTGGCCGTACTCGCCACATCTGTAACACATGATGGGTCTTCTAAAGTTTGTACCCCTGCCTACACCTCCGCGTCCACCTCTGAAACCACCCCTTCGACCGCGTTGATAAGAGGGTCCATAGCCACCCCCTGACATAGGTGGTTGGTACGGGGCATAGTATGGCTGAGGATAGAAATAAGGGGAACCAATTGAATTGGGGGCAGGAGCTTGGAGCAAAGGGGGAGTCGGAAGCAATGGAGGTGGCATGCCAGGAGGAGGGGGTGGCTCAGATGCTCGTGCAAGAGGGGGAGCAGGAGATACTTCTGCTGGACCAGAAGTTATGGGTACCGTTCTGTTGACTGCAGCAACCAGAGGTTCCCCCGAGGTATACTTTGGAAGAAGCTTCCTTAATCCTTTAAGGTACCTACACTCAGAGGCATCGTGTCCATGGATCTCACAAAATGTACAAAATGAGGTAGAAGTAGGTACCTTTCGCTTGGAGGGGCACTCCCAGTAACCATGGTTAGAACCCTTGCATTCGGTGCACCAAAGGCCACTTCGAATTTGGGCCTCAAAGGACGATTGGCCATCCACCTTTATTCTATCTTTCAGGCCTTCTTTGATTTCTTCTAACTCCTTCTTGAGTTGCTGCCATGCGGATGATCCCTCCTCTCTTGGGAGTTGGGTGGTCGTATTCGTTGATGAGGCAAAGCTTAACTGTGACCGTTCCATCTTGACAGCTTCTTTTAGGAAGTCTTGAAGTGAGGCATGTTCAGGGAGTTTATCCACCAACCTTATAGCAATGGAAGGGGGTAATGCTTTCAAAAACCATCCCTTCATAACAGCATCATTAGGTGGCACAGACATCTTTGCCGCCAAGACCCTCATCCTTGTGTACATCTCAGAGATGCTTTCTCCAGGCTTCATGGTGTCAATGGACAACTCTTGGACAATCATGTGTTCGAATTTTTCCAACTTGAAAGTGCGTAAGAATTCCTCCCTTAGGTCTGTCCACGTCTGGAAGTGGTCCGGAGGAAATTGACTGTACCATACATCCGCTGCATCCTCCAATGACGAAGGAAAGATGTGAAGGAACGCATGCTCATTCTCCACACCTTTAGCTTTACATGCTGTGAGGAACTTCCTCACATGAGCTTCCGCATCCTCATGGAGGTGGCCTTTGAACTTTTGAGTCTTCACGTGGACCTTGTTGAGTAGCTCAAGAAGTCTAGCTCTGTCTGGGGAACTGAGAACGGCCATCCCCACCCGAGAGGTTGGAGAAGATGCAAGAGTTAGAGGGAGTCCCGATGGGGCTGTAATAAGTGTTGGTGTTCCCAAGGAGGAGACCACCCCGACAACTCCTCCTGTGGAGGACCACAATGGGGAAGTCACTACTGATGTAGTCATAGAGAGAGTGTACCCAGATGGTAGCGCGTAAGTGGGGGGTCTCGGTGTTGCGGAGGGAAAGGGTGAGAACATGGAAGATGTGGGGGTGAAAGAGGATGGGAGAGCATTTGGGAAAGAAAGGGACGGAGCTGAAGTCATGGATGAGTAGGCAGAAGGGAAGGAAGGAGGTGGTGGAAAAGGCAACACCGGTGTGGATGGAAAGGGAGATGAAACCATCGTGGCAGGTAAAGGCATGGCCGGAGCAAAAGTACCCCCCAATGGAATAGATGTAGAAGAAGGATTAGCTAGGAGCTCGGAGCTATGCATAACAGATGAGGTCGCAGCTTGTCCACAAGAGGTTGAGGCAGGAGCAGCAGATGGAGTCACCACTCCGGTAGAAGAGATGGTTGATGAAGACATCGTTGCAGGAAGAGAAGAGGGGCTTCCTTGACCTTGATGAGTCCCTGAGGAGTCCTCGTCCTTAGTACCCTCTTCTTTCACCTGTTCTCCGCTTTGCACTTCTTCTTCTCCGGAGTCCGGATCTGACCACCAGGGTCCCTGTTGATCCAAGTCAATGAGAGTGTCGATGAAGTTACTTGCTCTGGCTACTGCTCCAGTGGGCTCACTTTGTGCTCGAGTTGAGGGCTTCACAAACTTACGTCGCACGTAATGCTTCTTGTACCTAGTTTGGTCTGCCGGAAGTCTTTTCTCCACTCTCCTCAAGTACCTCCTAGTTCTCGCACTAGCTCCTTCAAAGGTTTCAGAACTACTCGGCATAAGACCTCTCTCTCGGACCCTAGATCACGACTTCTCTTGTGCTACTCAATACCAGCAGTGTCCCACCGTGATCGCCATAAACTGTTTGGGGGGGGGAGGGGTTCCTATCCTTCCGGAAGTGTTACCGGAGGCCAAAGGCCACTGGCGTGAGAAGCATGAGTTTTGCAATGCTCTAATGCAATGGATCGTGCAGAGCGCACCGTGCAGTAGTGTGCGAGTGTCGTATGCTATACTGCAGTGGACAACGACGTACGAGTGCACTTTGCTAAATGACAATCACCGGTGAACTCCACAACATAAGCAAAATAAGAAAATCCTACACTGGTGAACAATCCCCATATCCGGAAGAGACAAGCGAGTTGGCCAATGTACATATCACTGGACGTGTCCCCAGGTCACAAGTCGCAAGTCACAAGAATACACAAGTCGCAAATCAGCAGAATACATAGGTCTATCCCCATAGTAGACAAAAGGTGCACACAAGTCTCTCCACATTCTCTCCTTGGCGAGCTCGTAGCTCTAGCCTCTATCTCTCCTCTCTCTCCTCCCTTTCGCTCCCCTCTCGATTGCCCAATGCCGAATGCGAATGCCTCCTCTTCTCTCTCCCTTTCTCCTTCATCCTCATCCCCCGCCTTGGAGGGTCCCTTCTTCGCTGAGAATTCCCCCTCTTTCTTCCCATTGGTCATCCTCTTATCTCCTTAGCTGTTGAGGATAGCCGTTGCGCCGCTGGCTCTCTTGATGGCTTCGGCGACTTCCTGACTCCCTCACTTGCCAGCCTGATGGTATAAATTCTCCATGTGCAGGTGAGCTGGTTCACCGCACCTCTTGATGGCTTCGGCGACTTTCTGACTCCCTGACTCGCCAGCCCGATGGTGTAAATTCTCCATGTGTAGGTGAGCTGGTTCACCGCACCACTGCACCACTGTATCACTGAACCACTGTGTAATATAAATACTCCTGACTGCTCCATGTGCTAAGCTCACTCTCCATGTGCGCAGCTCTTGATGAGATCACTTTGGACACGGTACTCCTGGTTGACCTGTGTCGGCCTGTGGTT
Organism: Dipteris shenzhenensis; assembly: GCF_047967505.1. Classification (NCBI taxonomy): domain Eukaryota; kingdom Viridiplantae; phylum Streptophyta; class Polypodiopsida; order Gleicheniales; family Dipteridaceae; genus Dipteris; species Dipteris shenzhenensis. The sequence goes on along the minus strand of NC_141600.1, from coordinate 58,275,973 downwards.
GACATGTGTCGACCTGTGGTTGACATGTGTCGACCTGTGGTTGACATGTGTCGACCTGTGGTTGACATGTGTCGACCTGTGGTTGACATGTGTCGACCTGTGGTTGACAGCCTCGGACAGTACTCTTGGATGAACCCGTGTGATCGCGTGGCTAACTTGTGTTGACACATGGTCAACATGTGGTCAACAGATGTCGTCATGTGGTCAACGCCTGTCGACAGGTGGTCGTGTGATAAGGTAACACTGAGGTAGATGCAGGGGCTGATGTAGAGGGTTTGGAGTAGCATTCCTTCTCCCGGTGATTATCACGGCCACAAATGGTGCATGGATGAGCCTTGAAATAGTCCTTCTCCATATGATTAGTTTTGCCACAATGGGTGCAAGGCTTTCTTACCTTAGAACTTCCTTTCTTTGCTAAAAATGCAGTGTCAATTACCTTTCGTTGTTGAGTTCTTTCTTCTTCTTGGAGAGCATTGATGATACCTTCAAGAGAAGGATTATTGTGATACTTGAAGGTAGTGACAAGAGTAGCATAGGTGTCAGGTAAGCTTTTGAGAAGCACAGCAATAGCAATATCTTCGGAGATGGGGGACTTCACTGATGCAAGCTGAACCATAAGACTGCGAAGATAATTGACATGAGAGGCTATAGTAGCTCCCTCCTGCATATGTAGATCAAAGAATGAGATCATAAGTGCAATCTTAGAGTTTTTAGATCGGGGTCCAAAAAGGGTATCCAAAGTGATCCATGCTTGAGAAGCAAACTGTATGTCGGAGATGTGATGAATGTAATCATCTCCGAGCAAGATGATAGCATAGGCTTTGTCGTTCTTGGCAGTGGGAACATGAGTGACAACTTGCTCAATGTCAGAATCTTCGGGAGCAGCACGGTGAACAACGTCCCAAAGACCTTCTTTCATAAGATGGCACTTGATTTTGATTTGCCAAGTATGAAAATTGGACCCTTTGAATTTGTCGATAGACATGAGAGAATGAGTAGAAGAGGCCATGTGGGAAGGTCTTACCTCTTGCTAAGATGCAAGGGCAGTGTCTATTCCCTTACAAGATTGTAGAAATGAATGAAAGAAGAGATCCAAGAAGCCGGCTCTCTCACCACTTGTCAAGGCCATAGCATGTGACAGCCCATCGAAGCATGAGGAACCAGCAGTTTGCAGATATGAGGATAACAAAAAAAGACTGCTCAGAAAACTGAAAGAGACAATGCACAGTACCTTGTAGACTCTTCAAGAGGAAGTGATGGCAGAACTGAATGCAGCAAATAGCTCGTTAACAGGAGGAAAGTCGATCTGCAGCTGCCTCTAGATGATGCGCAATAAATCCCAGGCAGAGACAGCCCCTTGAGTCGATGAAGAAGGCAGCCAAGGAGAGCAGCAACACTGGAAGCATCAGGGTAGCACGTGGGCAAAAAAGGGGCGGCCTGATGCAGGTTGGGCAGAGATAGAACAGCTTCAGCTCCTCCTTTGTTTCGAACAGAAAAGGTACGGGCAGCAGCTTCAGAAAGTCGTGGGCAGCAACATGGAGCGGCTCTTCAGCATGAACAGGGGCAGCAGCTCACAGCGCAGCAATGGCGGGCAGAACTGAGCAAGAACAGCAACGGCTGGCAGAAATGGCGCACAGATCTGGCAGAGAGATGGTGGGGCAGAAAGAGGTGGCCTGATGTGGTGGCTCAGAGAATGGCAGGGCAGACAGGAGCAGCCCGTTTCGGAGATGATGGTGACCAGCTGAGCGGGGCAGAAATCTGAGAAGAGGCGGCTCCTTCAGCTCATGAGATCGGGGTAGAAGCAGAGGATAGCTGGGAGAGGTGCGGCTATGGCTACAGCAGATTGAAGGGAGAGAAGAGGGATCTACATGGCTCTGATACCATGTAGGAATATAAAAGCAAGAGCTAGAAACTAGAAAACTAGAAGTAAAATAAGAACAAGATTGAAAGACAAAGAAGTACCTTGAGAGAATGAGTGTAGACAAGACACAAGCTAGATAGATTGCAATGATGTGACCCATGAATATATGGGCCAAAGTACAAGACATAGAGCAAGAGTGCTTATGGGATAATTGTAGAGGTGCCACATGGCACATACTCAAGACACAAAGACTAACTGAGACTAGACAAATGTAGACTAGGGAAATAGTACACCTAGTGCGCACTTATCTCCAACATAATCAGCATAAGTATGCTGGTAAATCTGGACATTTTGCTGGTTATGACATTTTCTATGCTGGAGAGCACTCTTTCTCTGGGGTAGCCTTTTTGGTTAAGCATGATCTTCACCCTATTGTGGCCTTCAATGATCACCATGGTCAATGGATGATCATACAATGCCTTGTTCAAGGCGACATATTTGAATTTGCATAAATATATGCTCCTCAATCTTCCAAGAATCGAGCTTTGATTTGGGATGCTATGCATAAATATCCCTGGCGGCATTATGCTTTTATCTATGGTGATTCCAATAATGCCTCACAGCTGGGAGCTAATACCTCGGGCCACACTCACATGTTGGCTTTTGAAAAGCAGGCATGGTCTGATTTTTTGCTTTGGTTGTCTCTGGTTGATCTCTGGAAGGAATTGCAGCCCCCAGGGCTATACCTTTCAGCATAATGCTCAATCTTCATATCAGGCACGCTTGGACAAATGGTATCAGGTTGATCCGCAGCATTCTGATGCCTTCACTTGTCAGCTTTGGATTGACCATGCTTTCACATATTCTGATCATGCTCCTCTTTGGCGAGGCTCTCTTTGCATGACTTTCCAGATGATAGATTGGCTTGCAGACGCCTTTTGCTGATAAATAATGGTTACCAGACCATGCTGATTTTAAAACCATGGTTTTTTATGCCATTCAGCCTCTTTCTCATCAGATGCACATTAATCTAGATTATGCATGGCAAGCTTTTGTTGCAAGAATGCAAGCAGTTATTTGGGATTATGGTAAATCCTACATGCAGGCCACACGGGAGACCGTGAAGCATGCCAAATACACTTGCCAGAGTTTGACTGAACTCAATCATCTTCGGCCTTTTTCTTCAGAATAAAGCATGCTATTATGTCAGGCTAAATTTTGTCTCCAATCGAATGATCAAAGAAAGCTTCCTAAATGGGAGACCCGATCTCGGCAAAGGGATTTTTTGGATAAAGGTTGCTCTTACAAGCAATTCTTTAAAAGTTTGCATTACAAAAGATAGGCTGCTAATATTTGTCGGATCCGGATGCCTCATGGTTCTTGGTCCTCATCTCGCTCAGAGCTTGTTGCTTTCTGTGTGTAGCACTTTTCATCCCATTTTGGGCATGTGGACATTCTTTCGCCTAAGGTTGTGTCTGTCCGCTAGCTTCTTTTGCAGCATGTCCATCCCATTCTCTCTGATGCTCAGGCTTTGGAATTGGAAATTTCTTTCACTGAAAGAGAATTGTCAGATGCTGTTAAATCCTGTGGCAGATGGAAATCTCCAGGATGGGATGGTCTCACTGTGGAATTCTTTCTTGCCTTCTGGGATATCCTCAAGCCTACTTTGCTGAAAATGGTTAATTCAACATGGAAAAATCAGCAAATGCCTCTGTCATGGAAAAAAGGACTTGTCAAGCTCCTTCCAAAAAAGCAGCTATGTGATTCGCTCACTGTTTGGTGGAGACCAATAACGTGTTGGGATAAATGTGATCAAGGGCTTGCTCTAAGGTGCATGTGTGCATCTAGGGGAGTCACATGTGTGTGTGTGTGTGTGTTACACACAGCAGGATGTTTTGTTATTGCAAGTTGATATTGCCAAAGCTTTTGATACAGTTCAGTGGGATTTCATTTCATCGACTATGCAAGCTTTGGGTTTTGGCACAAAAATGCAGCAACTCATCAATTGGCTATATCAAGATAGTGAAGCTGCCTGCATACTTTCAGGAGATATTTCTACATCCTGGACTCTTGCTTGCTCTGCTGTCAGACAAGGATGTCCATTGAGTGCTTTACTTTTTGCTATAGCCACTCATCCACTGCTTCAATATCTGGATCACCTCTTGGACATTGACCAGCTGCACGGCTTGGAGATTCTTGGCAGTCGCAGCATGATTGCCCAGGCATATGCTGATGATTCATTTTTTACTCCCAAAAATACTCGGGCTGATCTGTCCATGATTATGCATGCTCTTTCTACATATGGATTGGCTGCTGGCCTTCGGGTAAATTTTCAGAAATCAAAATTGCTGCCTTTACATGCACAGGAATGGCACAACCTTCTGTGGCCTGGGGAAATTGTCCCCGCCTCTCAATTCATTCGACATCTTGGTTATCCTCTAGGCTGGGGACTCACCCGCTCACAACAAAAAACTGATTGGGTGCTAGTAAAGTTAAGAGCAAAACTTGAATATTGGAAGCTTGCAACTTGGCCATTACATGTTCGTCTGCGAATGACACAATCCATTTTGATAGCATACATACAATTTTATCTGCCTCTCACTATGTTCATTAAGGCAGATCTGGTTTCATTTATGTCAGCTATCATGGAAATTTTCTGGCGATCAAAACATGGCAAGAAAAGTCTCAGATTACTCTCCATGCATCATCTCTGTTCTCCAAAGATGCACGGGGGTCTGAACATTCTCAATATTCAAATGCATTTACTTGCTCACAGAGGGAAAATGATGATGCAGTTTATACAAGGAGATCAGCCTTGGGCTTTCATGATCCGCTCTCTCTTATTACATCTTCATACATCTGCTTTTGGAAATTGGCAGCCTACTCAGTGGGATTTATTATTTGGCTCTATCCAAGGCAAGATCAGAGGATGCCCTTTTGTCTCTTCTCTGCTTCTTGATTGGAAACACATTCTATCCCACTTGGAATGGCAAGGCAGGGACTCTCTCTCGGGCAACTCATTGAGGGTAGAGAATCTCTTTTGGTCTAAAGTTTTCCACCCACCTTTGGCCATACAAGAACCTCGACGTTCTTATTTTCTCTCCTTCAAAGGCATTTCATCTGTGGCGGATGTACTTCAGGATGATGGCACAATTCTATCTTTTTCTATGGCTGCTCGCAAATATGGCTTGGGAGCTCATTATCGTCCTTTATGGCATAAAATTTCAGCAATGCTCCAACCGTACTTGCCGGTACCTCATTTGGAACTTCAGCATCGGCTTGAGGATTGGATTTTACGCTCTCCTTCCTCATACGCCCGTCCTTTGAAGCTCTCACATATCACAGTGTCATCATTGTATAAAGTGTTATTACCTCCACCTTGGATTTCCAACAGAGCAAATACTGTTTGGCATATGGATCGTCGTGGTGGAGAAAAAGGCTGCGTCTCCTTTGGCATTACAAAGTCCCTCTTCGACAACAGCTTTTCCTATGGCGAGTTCTCCTTGGCATTTTTCCATCTGGATAGTTACTCGCACACAGACATATTGCTTCAGCTGTTTGTCACAGATGCCAGCACTCTACTGAATCAGTGTATCACATTTTTTGGTCCTGTCCAAATACTTCTGATCTCATTGCTCTCATCAGACAGAGGCTTCGACAGCGATTTTTTACTGTTACTTTTGGCAGATTTTTTTGGTTGTTTGGCTTTCATCCACAGAGACAGGGTTTTGATTTATTTTTTGTATGGGTGCAATATTGGACCCTATGGACTTTATGGATGGATAGAAATCATAGAGTCTTTGGTGATCCACTATTTTCATCCTTCCTTTTTTTCAAACGATCTCTGCAACAATCATTCTATGATTGTTTTCAGACTCGTTTGATTGATCAGGATGTGTATACAGCTTATACTGAGATCTTTAGTTGAGTAGTAGTTACTTCGTTTTTTGAAGTTACTATGAATGTAATTATTCTACAGAAATAAAAGATTTCTTCCCACAAAAAAAAAAGTGTGTGTGTGTGTGTGGTAGAAGCACACCTAGTGCTATGAGGTGTCCATACCATGACATAAGTGATGATGTAAGTGCAAAAGCCCCCACATGGGAGGTTCCTTTGATTTAGCCAGTTCCTATGATGTAGGGGCTGATTGCCACTGATGTAGGGGAGGTGCCTATGATCTAGGACACCTTCCTCTCCACTCTATATAAAGGAGGTTCTCCCTTCATTTCAATACACTTGATTTTGCCTTCACTTGTGCTCTTCCTTATGTCATTATGCACCTCTTCTATCCCACTCTTCTCTTCATAACGCTTATGCCAGTCATTTACAAGATCATAGCCAAAATGGTTGTTGATCGTATTAAAGGTTATTTGCATGATGGGCTGCATCCTTTGCAATATGGTTTCGTTCGCCGTAGGCATATCATTGATAATATTGCCAATGATTGAATATGCCAAATACATGCAACAGGATATTCTGCTTTTATAGGTGGATATTGCAAAATCCTTTGATACAGTTCAATGGGAATTCATCTCGCAAACAATGCGAGCTTTGGGATTTGGAACAAAAATGCAGCAGATTATTTACTGGATTTACAGGGACAGCAATACAACTTGCATTCTTTCTGGAGATATCTATGATGAGTGGACTCTTCGTTGTTCGGTCCGGCAGGGATGTCCCCTTAGTGCTTTATTATATGCCATTGCTACCCATCCTATGCTGCCATATATTAATCATCTCGTGGCTACAGGCTCTCTTCATGGTTTGGAATTGGATGCAAATCGCAGCATGGTTCTTTCTTTACCCCAAAGAATACACATAATGATCTTTTTTCTTTGATGCAAGATCTCTCTGTTTATGGTTTGGCAGCTGGTCTTCATGTAAATTTTCAAAAGTCTAAGCTACTCCCATTGCATTCTCAAGACTGGCATAGTCTTTTGTGGCCCGGGAAATCATTCCACCCACTCAGATTGTTCGTCATCTTAGTTACCCTTTGGGGTGGGGTCTCACTCGTCGTCAACAAACTGATTGGGTGACGGTCAAAAGCTTCGAAAAAAGCTAGAGTATTAGAAATTGGCAACTTGGCCTTTGCATGTTCGGCTTTGGATAGTGCAGTCCATCCTTGTGGCTTATATTCAAATTTATTTGCCATTGATCCTGTTCACCAAGGCATATCTTGCTTCTTATATATCTGCCATTATGGAAATCTTTTGGCATTCCAAACATGGCAGAAAGAGTCTCAGGCTTCTTTCAGTGCATCAACTTTGTTCTCCTAAGATGCATGGTAGTTTGAACATTACAAATATCCAGGTGCATATCCTTGCTCATAGGGGAAAAATGTTGCTGCAATTTCTGCAAGGTGATCAGCCTTGGGCTCTTATGATTAGATCTCTTGTCACACATATCAATATTTCTACCTTTGGTCACTGGCAAATCAATTACTGGGATTTCTTATTTGGTCGCATCGATGGCACTTTGCCTGGCTGCCCTTTGGTGTCCAGTTTGCTTCTTGATTGGAAGCACGTCCTCTCTCATCTGGAATGGCATGGTCAACAGTCTTTGCTGGGTAATTCTTTGCGAGTTGAAAGCATTCACTGGTCGACATTTTTTCAGTCTCCACTAGCTTTACAGGAACCTCACCGTTCCTACTTTGTTTCTTTTAAGGGCATCACTTCTGTTGCTGATGTTATTCATGATGATGGCTCTATGCTACCTTTTTCTCTAGCAGCTACATAGTATGGCTTGGGCTCTCATTATCGTGCTTTGTGGCAACAAATTGCTAATATGCATTCGCCTTTTGTTTTGATTCCTCCTTTGGAATTTCAGGACAGGTTGGAGGATTGGACTTTGACTTCCTCAGGGTCCTCTTCTCGCCCTTTGAGGCTATCTCAGATTACGGTGCCTGCATTGTATAAAATCTTTTTGCCTCAACCTTGGGTTTCAGAGAAAGGCAATTCTATTTGGTGAATGCATCACCCAGCCATGTGGTGGAGAAAGAGATTACAATAGCTTTGGGCCTACAAGACTCCTCTTCGGCAACAAGTTTTCTTCTGGCGAGTGCTTTTGGGCACTTTTCCATCTGGACAGATGTTGGCTCGTAGACACATTGCTCCTGCTCGTTGCCACAGATGTTTGAGTTCTCAGGAGACTGTGCCTCATTTATTCTAGTTTTTTCCATGTTCTCGTGATTTCACTGATCTTCTTCGGTAGTGCCTACGAGCGAGATTCCCGACTGTTCCTTTTGGGAAGTCTTTGTAGCTCTTTGGTTTTCATCCACCTAGACCGGAGTTTCATATTTTCTTTGTTTGGGTTCACTATTGGGCACACTGGACTTTATGGATAGACAGGAACTGTAAAGTCTTTAGTGGTCCTATATTTTTCTTGTTTGGCTTTTTTAAGTGTTCGCATAGATCATGATGTATATCTAGCATACACTAAGATTTTCAGGTGATGTAATTTCGGCTGCCTCATTTTGAGGTCGCTACTCTTGTAATATAATCAATCAAAAGTTTTCACTAAAAAAAAAAGAGTGTGTCCTACAGTTTTGTGGGTGTGAATGTGTCTAGTAGGTGAGCAATTAGTGCCACCTCCTAGTGTTAGGGCCAGGGGTGAGAAGATATGGCTGCCCAGCCTATAAATGAGGCTCTTGTACTTGCTTATGAATCGCTCAATCTCAATCTTGTGCATTGTTCCTCATCCCATCTCCATCATGCGTGTTCTTGGTTCCTTCATGTGGTATCAGAGCTTAGGCTTTCCCTAGCTCCCCTTCACGTTGCCCATCAACATTCTTGGAGGAGAACAAATCTGCTCCTCTTGCTGGTCTCTTTCTCCATGACGATGAAACTGCCAGCTTCTTGAAGACTGACGTTGTTGTTGCTAGAGATCTATGCCGCTTCTATCTCGCACATATCTGATCTGATAGTCACGACTCACAAGCTGAATCAAAAATCGACAGCCATCGATTATGAAGTGGTTTTGCAAAATGTTCTTGACCTGTTAGAAGATCAGTCTTGAACTTGCACTTGGAGGATTTTGCAATCGCTTGGATCTGTGTGGTCATTTGGAGGAGGATCTCCCATCATCTTTTCTTGCACCTGGGATGAACGTTGTTCAGCCGATCGATACCATTTGAACGATGTTTCAAGGGGCCAGTTCATAGAAAGTTGTGATGCTTCAAAATAAATGTTGGCGGATTCAAGCGTGTTGCCTCTGGTGATGAGAATAAAATAGACGATGATCTTGTGAACACCCAAGCATGCTGCCTCTAGCGATGAGAAGAAAATAGGCGATGATCGTGTGAACACCCGGGCGACAAAATTTAGATATCATGGCTACTCTATCATCTCTAGTTAGTCGTCTCCTCTAGCGTTTCATTTCTGAGAAAATGTTGCTCTTGACGAGTTGACCCTTTCCTGAAGCATTCTCTACTTGCAATGACTTGTAGCTGATTACCTTCGGCTTCTTATTTTCTGAAATTTCCCTTTCTCCTCTACAAAATCGATAGTGAGGACAAATTTGATGCACTAGCTCCTCACTTTTTGGGGCTTTTCTCAATTTCATTCTCTATGAACAGATTCGAAGCATCCAACATGTGAAAAATTGGGGCTTTCGTGAAATTAGTACACATTCATGTCTGAATTGTACAATTGGGGATTTTGCTGCATTAAGCAAAATTGACCACATTTGAGGCCGCTTACTCAGCATTGGTAGCCACCAGCCCGACATTTCTAGAGTCATGCTATGATTGCCCTTGGTAGCTGCTCCCATGGATGTCATTGACTTTATCTTTGCGGGGCATTCTCGCCATGCGCTTCATCGACATACTTCATCGACACAGGGATGTGCACACTACAGCTACTCGGGGAACATCTCTCATCCCGAGGGATCTACATTTTTAATTCCTTTATTACTTTGTGTGATTTGGGTCCTCTGCCCAGGTTGTCCCCCAAAATGAATGTAATGAAGTGTTATTGAGTGTTATTGAGTCAAATAAGGTTCTCAACCTTGGATTGTCCTCCTAAAATGATGTAATCTTGTAGAGTTAGGAGGTACTGTGGGAGCCATGTATTGGCATTGATGGGTCTTTTTTATTAGGCCTTGGCATATGAGTTCCAGGATGTTGGCACATTGGTCTCCTAGACCTCTGAGTTGGTCGTGCATCCATGCTGAGACATGAGCCTCTGAGTTATGTTGGAAGGTAAAGCCATGAGAGTGCTCAGTCGGGCCTTTAAACCATGCTCAAACTTCAGCCTCTGAGTTAGCATGGGAGCCTTGTCTAGTTCTAACATTGCACAGATTAGTAGACTCGGTCATTGTCATGTCCTGTTCTTGGTTCCATTCTAGTAGTCTCTCACCTTTCTTTCATGGGGGGTTGTTAGAACATGAAGTCAAGTGTGAGTGTGTCCTAGAGTCCTAGGGTGTCCTACAGTTGTGTGGGTGTGAATGTGTCTAGTAGGTGAGCAATTAGTGCCACCTCCTAGTGTTAGGGGTGTGAGAAGATGAGGCTGCCCAGCCTATAAATGAGGCTCTTGTACTTGCTTATGAATCGCACTGGATCATGGACTCCAAAAATTATAAATTATTTGTGTCTGAGGGGACAACTAATGAATACTACTCATATGTGGTAGCTTGGATGCTATAGCAGTGTGCTCATGGATCTAGTAAGGAGAAACTTTCTGTTTTATAGTTTACTAATTGTCGGGTATAACTTGCATAAAGCATTTCATGCCACCATTACTCAATTTCAGTTGACCATTTTTCTTATGAACTAACCTCTTATGTATGATGAGGATTGAAACCATAAATCTTTTTCAAGAGCTAAACTGAACCAGAATCAAACCATGCCTGTTTTGCAGGAACTCTCATCGAATCTGGAAGCTGCTCAAGCAATCTCTGAGAACATAAATGCAGAAGAGCAGCTTTTTGGGATGGCCTCAACAAAGTTTATACAGATACAACAGATGATTTCTTCCTTGGATCCTTTCTTGAAATTATGGAGAATATCTGGATCATTTAAAAAATATGAAGATGAATGGTTGTCATCTCCATTTTTCTCCCTTGACACGGAAAAAATTGAGAATGAGGTAAGATTAGTTTTTTTGGGTGGAGGTTTATTTCCATTTTTTAGTTGTTCTATTCTACAACCTCCATTCAACCTTGTTGTTAATATTTTGAAAGACAGATTCATTTAAATTTTCCTCGTCTCTCTTATATAAAGAATAAAAAGGGAGGAAATAATAATTGTACACTTAAAAAATAACTCGATTATTTTATAAAGATACCTACTGCATCAAGTGTAGGAATATTTGAAAATATATTGTTGCTTAAAAGAAGAGGTTTTGGTGTCTCCGTGTTTTTCCTACAACTTTCCCTTTTTGTGCAGGTTAAAATTTTCAATTATTTTATAAATATACAGAATGCATCACGTGTAGGTATATTTGAAGATTATTATTGCTTAAAAGCAGAGGTTTGGTGTCTATGTACTTTTTCTACGAATTTCCCTTTTTGTGTAGTCTAAAATTTTGAATTGTTTCAACCTCACTGCTTGCCCTGTTTCCCTCATCTTTATTATCCCCACTCATCTGTCCCTTCCATCCTTACCTCCTATCCTATTCACAACTTCTCCCCTCTAAGTTTCTCTCACCTTCCTCCACTGTTGTCTGCCTTGCCCAGTCTCTCATACTGCTGTGTACATTCCGCTGAGGATCCCCTTGCTTTCTCCCTCTTGACCATTTTTTCACACAGTCCAATTGTCCCCCTTCATGTGACACTTTAAAAAAATATTCATTATATCTCTTAGAGGAGGCTCTATTGGTGATTAGGGCCTAGTCATGCAAATCTGCACTGCTCTTTTGAAATGACTTAAGCTGTCCAATGGGCCCATCCATCTAGAGGGCAGGTGTGTCCAAGGCCCAAATTTATCAAATGTCTTGGGGATTGCCCGTTGGAGCCAAAGTTCACTAGATTATAGGGTAATCTTTTTAGTGAACATTGCCATGATGGGCTGGGATATGCAAAGAGGAGTATCCACAACCATCTTGGTGATCGTGAATATGTTTGATTGCACCCCATCTTCATGCCTTTGAAGCAGCCTCAATAATGTGTGTCTTCAAGAGGTGTGAGAGTTCCAAACAATCTCTACTACGAGAAGGATGTGAGATAAGACATTTGATAAATTTGAGACAATCTCTAGTATGAGAAGGACGTGAGATAGACAAGGTAAATTGTTTCCAAAGACCTCTCACCCCACAAGAGAAATCTTTGAGAAGGTGATTCACCCAAGCATTTCCTCAATAAACTAGGGGTTGTTAAAGTCACACCCATTCTACATTAGATGCCACTCTCTCCAAATGAAGGAGAGCAGCTTCTTTGCCTCATTTTTATCAGCAGGATGTTCTACTAGATTAAAGTCACCTCCTATAATTTGGAATCAACATGAGGCAAACAATTATTAATGAAGGAACATGGTGGAGCAGGAGAGGGAGAGAGAGGTTGTAGGATAGGGAGAGAGATAGTGATACTCAAATGGAAACATAATGAAAGGAAATGAAAATGAAAGAAAGAGAAATGGAAGTACCAAAATGAAAGGACTCACATTGATAAGCTTGATGTAGACTCCTTGATGTGTGTTGATGTGACACACAAGTACAATCATATATAGGATAGGCGCACACACTAGAATAAGACTCTATTACAACTCTTAGTAGAACACACTAAAACACACTCAACTTGACTTCATGTTCTAACACCCCCCCATGGAGTAATGGTGAGGGACTATTGGAATGGAACCAAGAATAGAACATGACAATGACGGACTACGAATCTGTGCACCCCATGTAACTCAGAGGCTAAAGTCTGAGCATGTTCAGAGATGGATCCCACTCTCATGGCTTGAGACTCAACGTGACTCAGAGGCTCATGTCTTAGCACGGCTACATGACCAGCTCACAGGTCTAGGAAGACATCAACATCCTGAAACTCGGCCATGCGTGATAAAGAGATCCATCAAAGATAGACAAGCTCCCACAATAGATCCCCCTCCTGGCTCCAAAATAGGGTGACATGGACCCACACACCATAAATAGAAAAGCAATATATCATTTTAGGAGAACTATCCAAGGCTGAGAACCTTTATTGACTCCATTACACAAGACTAAGACTCTGTTGGAACTGTGGGGAGACATGAAGTGGATAAAGAACACGAGAGTGTAGTCCACACACAAAGCTCCACTGAATAGTTCAACAATAGAAGTACAAGACTTGGGATATATATGAAACCCAAGTATAAAGTGAAAACCCTAGACTAGAATAACTTAGACCAAGTCTAGCCTACAATACCATACCATTGTATGTTCTATCAAATCCCCCCTCAATGGTATGGCTGAAGTACTATGGGAACTCCTCAGAAGTACCTAGGGTACCTAAAGTACCGTGGTTGCACAAATTCATCCAACAGGATATAGCAACCTATGGGAGTATTACAAGAAAAACAATGTCATTTTACAACCCCCCTTGACATTGTTGTAATGTCTCTGATTCCCAAGCCTGTTCAATGACGTACAAACACTTCTGCTGACAGGGCTGACAGGCTCTTAGTGAAGATATCTGCATTGTCCTCAGATGGACAATAGATGAGGCTAATGATGCCATCTGCTATACTGTCACACAAGATAGAGGTGGCCTGATCATCTTGTGAATGATGCAAGTCATAAAGTAGCTTCCTTAGCCATATGCATTCTGTAGTAGCTGCATTTGCTGCCTTATACTCCACTTCACTAGAAGAAAGAGAGACCCTGGCCTGCTTCTTACTTAGCCAAGATATGCATGCGGAACCCAAAGAGAAACAGTAGCCAGAAATGGATTTTCTATCATCAATGTCCCCTGACCAATCAGAATCTGTGAAGCCACATAGATCAAGATCACAAGCATTGGTATAATGCATCCCAAGAGTAATAGTGCCATGCACATATATGAGAACACGCTTGGCGGCATTCCAAATGAGTGATAGTGGGACAATGCATAAACTGACTCAATTCTCCTGCAGCATAAGCAATATCAGGCCTTGTGGAACACAAATAGATAAGACTCCCCACCAACTGTCTGTACAAAGTGCCATCAAACTTTTTATCTTTATCATACTTAGATTGTTTGAGACCCTTCTCAAAAGGTGTAGCTGCAGGCTTACTATTCTCCATGTGAAATCTCTGTAATATACTCCTGGCATACTTAGTTTGGGACATGAAAATACCATCTTGAGTTTGCCAAAACTCAATGCCCAAACAATAGTGCAGTAAACCCAAGTTTGTCATATCAAATGACCAAGACAAAGCTGATTTTACTGATGCAATATTTCCCTCATCACTGCCAGTAAGCATGATAGGAAGGGATGTTCAAGACGGCCAGTGCGAGTTCTTTCGAGGGCAATCCAAATCTGTGTGGAGGCATGCTACCGCGCTCATGCATTGGTTCAGGCGACAACAATGGGTTTCCTTCCAAGGGGAGAAGGAGAGGCCCTGGGCCGTTGGGATGGTTAGTTGGAGGTGTTTTCGCCGTCTCCTTGGTAATCCTTATTGCAGGTGGCCGCTGCCTTTTCAAGCAGTATGGCGGGCAGCTGTGTAGTAAGGACAGATTTGAAGACATGAATGAGTGGCCATGGAGACTCACCGCGTTCCAAAGGCTTGCCTTCACGAGCAACGATGTCCTTGAGGCTTTGAAGGATGAGAACATTGTCGGTAGAGGGGCAACCGGTACCGTGTACAGAGCAGACTTAATAGTCTTCATGATGTGCCTCTTCACTGACAAGGAAATCAAAGAAAGTGCTTGAGCATTGTGACAGTCAAACTTCTTTTGCTCCTCAAAAAGAGGATGAGATGAGCTAGCAATAGAACCTTGATTGCTAGGAGTACCAGGAGCAGTCACAGGCCTAATTTATCTCCACTAACAATATCCCAAAGGCCTTTTCCAACCAAAATATTCCTCAGCATAAAAGACCACAACGCATAGTTTGATCCATCCAACTTATCCGCTTCAGTCAAGGTGCCAAAATTCTCAGAAAGAGACATGATTGCACTTCACAAGTAACCTGAAAATAAAATGCAAATATAGATAGCAAATCTGCCCCAAAGGTGTTGTCACAAAGCACAATTCCCTTCTGGAATCACAAGGCAAAATGGGCAATAGTATTTGCTCTGTAAGTATTCTCAACTTTCAGCCCAACAAAGGCTCGATAAGCATCAACCAAAGGTATAAAATCTGAAGCAAATGTTTGCTTAAAATGCATCCAATGATAGCATTCACTGTTAGCCAACCTTTGGCTCAATATGCATCCAATAACTTGCCCCCAATTTTGATTTTTGTCTGCTGCGTGTAAAATATCACAAGAAAAGTGATTTCCCAGTCCAAAATAGCTTCAAGATGACTCCAGAAAGAAGTCGACCAGATTTTTGGGAGCTGAAACAGTCCAAAATCAGCAACAAAACTACTAGGAATGAGGTCGTCCAGCCTAGATGGTCCTCCTGGAGAAATGCAAACTGAAAATAGGCTGGAAACTGATGAAAAACAGCAAGGAAATGCCAGATCTGAAGTTGTCCAAGCACAGGACGCTCCAAGAAGCAGTTCAAGCTGATGTAGGGGCTGGAAACTGACAAAATCAGCAGCAAAAGTGCCCAGAATGAGGTCGCCCAGCCCAGATGGAGCTCTTGAAGATAGGCGACTGGAAAAAAGTGCTGTAAATCAGCAAATGGAGATGATTTTGAGGATGTCTGGCTGCGAAAGATCCCAAAAACAGCAAGTCTGTAGTCACCTAGGTCCAATAGTGACCCTGGTGAAGGCGCCCAGCTATAGGAGACCTCTAGAAAGCTGCTACAGGCAAAAACGAGCTGGCTGGACTGATTTCTTCGCAACAGAAGTGACTCTTCGCGAGAGAACTGAAACCCAGGAGTGGTAGAAGCACGGGAAGCAATGCAGGAGCCAAGCTCTGATACCAATTGTTGGAACTGTGGGGAGACATGAAGTGGATAAAGAACACGAGAGTGTAGTCCACACACAAAGCTCCGCTGAATAGTTCAACAATAGAAGTACAAGACTTGGGATATATATGAAACCCAAGTATGAAGTGAAAACCCTAGACTAGAATAACTTAGACCAAGTCTAGCCTACAATACCATACCATTGTATGTTCTATCAGGCTCATGATATTATTACAATCAATTTTTAGAGGACTATATAGGGAAGAGTACCCAAATACATCAAGCTTCACACAATAATTAAAAAAAATGTAGATCTCTCATATGAAAGTCCCAAAAATATTGAGTATCCAAGCTGAAATTTCAAAACTCGACTCTTAGGTTTAAAAAACACATTTTTGACTATTTTTCTCATATTTTAGCACTGGATTTGTTGTTCAGAGTGTCTTCAAGAAGAAATAGAGGTGGGCGACTGTAGAGGTAAAGGCCGTAGCTGAAAAACGACCTCGACCAAACCCTAAATTGTCAAAAACAGTGTGGCGACTGGTAGAGAGGCCACGAACTGTAGATTCAAGCTATTGAATGGCTGAAAGTGGCTTTAGAATAGTTGCCCAGACTGTAGGAGCTACTTGGAGCTGATTTTTGGTGATGAAGTTCCGCCTAGTTGCTCCACTCCTTCAATAAAACCTTATCTTGGTACAAAAAGCTGGTGAGGACCCTTGCATGGTCTCCCAAATGGCTAGCAAGGTGTGTACCCATCTATCCAAATACTAGCAAGTGTGTGTGCGGGGTAGACCTGGGAACCATCCAAAACCTTTTTACATCTAGATCTTCAAATGAGCGATGCTGATATGCTCACCAAAATCTCCCACAAAGTATTCACAGATGCATGCGCATGTCCCATAAACAAAGCTAGGAACACTGTCCAAAGATCATGACTCAATCAAATGTCATCGAGTCAAAAGAGCCCAAGAAGAGTTATGTTTCTTTTAAAATACCTGAGGCCATTAAAGAGACAGACATGCTATCGAGCCCCAGGTCATGAATAAAGGAGACTGCACAAAAGTATTCAAAGTCTACCTATCCCCTTAGAAATGATCCTCATTCATAAAGTAATGTTGAATGGACTCATCAGCAGCAGAGAGGCAACGAGTACATCTGGAATCTGACCCAAACCTTGACCTCCACTGGTTCACTACAATCCCTCCATGAATAGAAACCCAAAAGAAAAGAGTGATTTTTTGATTCCCAAGGGATTTCTAAATGATTTCTACAAATCAGTTGAAATCTAAAATTCTCCCAATGAGGAGATCTGGTGGGTCTCTAGTCTCTCAAGCTAAGAGAAAACTTTCTAGCATTATTGATTGTGTGCCGAAAGAATGGGAGGCTCTCATTTGGTGCCTTGCCTCCATCTATTCCCACTATGCGAGATCCTACTACAAATACTTTATGGGGACCACCATAGAGCCAAAGTCTTCATAAACCAAAGGGAATTTGATATAGTTTTGGGTCTGAACACCATCTTCAAGCCAAGAAACATTGGTCCACATGACCTACAATCTTGATAGGCTGAAGCAATGTGCGTGAGGGCATCAGCATCTGTTTGTAAGACCTCGTCAAAGTCAATCATGTCTCAGGCTGAGAGTAGAGAAAAAGTGTTTATTGACTCTTTCTTCCATCTGGATCCATAAGGATTCTCATGCATTAAAGGCATAGTATGCTCTCTCATCTAGCAATATTAAAGCATTACTAGTCCTAACTAAGATTGGATCTAGTACAATTCTAGTTGCAACCGGAGAAGGATTTGGAGCAACACTAATCCTGACAGAATCGGGAATACCAGAAAGGCCTACTAGAGGCGAGTCCAGGGTGTATGAGGCCACTCTCACTTGAATTAAAACCTAGGATGGTCCAACAATCAGGTATAGGACGTGCACCTAGTGCCGAAAATGATGATGCGGTGCCAAGGTGCACTCAGAGGATTACGAGAAGGAGCCACATTGGAACCTTCCTTATGTCTTTTCTTCTTGTTTGGGAAATCTTTGGCAAAATACCCAAAGGTCCTACATATCTGACACGGGTCTTGCCTACTTTTGCTATGTCAACTCTCTACCAGAAAAGAGAACTGTCTGGGCATTGGAGCATAATGTGGTCATTCAAAATGTAAGGGTTAGAGACAATAACCCTAACTCTAGGCACCCCATCCAATTTAATTACCTCTACCCCGCTGAAGAGGGAAACCCAAGGAAGGGGGGATCTCAATGACCACTCTAAATGTGGCTATCGTGGCAATGAGTTGATAGTACAACTAGGGCAGACTTGGAAATCTGGTAAATAGAGATGTCATTTGCATGTCCTTTATTTGGTCGAATCCAAGAGAGAATATCTTGAAGAAGATCTTCCTAGGACCAATCACTAAAGGGCTAGCATTGATCATAGTGCTAGCTCTAGGAGAGTCAGAAGCCACGTGAAAGAGTCCTCCTCGCAATAATCAAATGTCGGTGAGATGCAGTGCGAGCTCCTCATGTCAAGCCACAAGCATCCAGTCCCACTGTGAGCTAGAAGAGTTCCACCACGTGCATGAGTCCAATTGATTCAAGATACAGCTGAACTTCAGGGTTGTGGCAGGCTTGGTAGCTTTGATAACTGTGGTAAAACATCTTGAAGTCCAGATTTGGTTTTTAATGGAAGGAGGAGTGGATAACTACACCACCAAGGGCATCCAACCCTTGTTGTCCTAGGACCCATGGATGTGTGTTAAGAGTGTGGTAGAGATCTCAAGCTCCACGTCCTTTTGCAACTTTAGCAGCTTGTCTTTTGAAAATACGGCTTCACGCGGCTGTGGAAGTGGTGAGAATTGATTGGATGGTTGCCATTTGTCAATCAAAGGTGGAAGGCTGATTAAAATGGATGAAGGATCCATCCCCATTGTTCGGAGAGGGTTGAGGGGAAAAGCTAGAGTAATCCTATGGGAAGAGAGGCTAAGAGAGGGAATGAGAGCTGAAAGGGAGACTAGGAGGGAGAGGCTCATAGGAGAGAGAGGCTAGGGGAGGCTAAGAGAGAAGCTGAGAGGGGAGCTGGGCCGGCATTAAGAGAGGCTAAGTGAGGCTAAGAGAGATGCTGAGAGGAGAGATGGGCTGATATTTAGGCTACTGCTTTTTTGGAACTGTTAACAACACCTTGCTGCAATGTAACTCAAAATTGAAACTCTAGGCACGTTTTTTGTAGATCTTGGGGTTCAAGGCTGAGGATGAAGCTTAAAACCTTTCCTTGGCCTAGAAAAAGGACCTTGTACCATTCAAAATTGAATCAAAAGTTCCCGAAATGGAGGGAAGCTTCCTTTAGAAGCAGTCAGATGAAGAAGGCTGTTCCCCTCTTATGGGAGTTTGATTTTATCCTATTTGGGTTATGGTTTTCATGTTTACATGATGTATTTTCCCTAGATCTTTGCTCAAGGAGTTTCTTTCATCGTAATAGGAATCTTTCTTTTGGAAAAAAAATCACGAATCAATGAGTATGGACGTTGCGAAGGGCTTTTAGGTGGTAGCAAATCCTGATAGACTATTGTGGCTCCCTTCTTGATGGAACTTCGACGAGACATATTTGTGTAAGGCAATCCCTTGGAAGATAGAGATGAGGTTGGTCAAATGACCCTTCCTCTATCGGTGAACTTCTTAAGTGTTGGTGATTCATGATGAATCCATAGAGTCTTCAATGAAACCTAGAGTTGAAGATAAAACTAAAGATGAAAGTTGGAATCACTCTAAACCCTTCGTCTTGAATAATATTCAACCACCCAGTCACACCTCCTACTCCTCCCTCCTCCTTCCTCTCTCTTCCTCACCCCTTACCCCTTGAAGTCGCAAAGGAGACTAGCTCTCCACTCCTCAACCCTAGATTCCTCCTCCTCTCCTCCTAAACCCTACAACCCCTCTGAAAGTTGGAACTTCTCAATAGCTCTCTCAACTCTCTATCCCCTTCTTGACCCCTCAACCTCCCTCTAAACCCTTGAGCTCTCGTGGAGACAAAAGTCTCCATCCACCGTTGTGATCAAGCCCTCTTTCTCACCCACACGCTCATGAGATCTGCTTTCCACACTTTAGCCTACACATCTCACCAGAATATGACCCAAGGACCTATGCTACACTTGTGTACACCTATACTATAGTGAGCAACAGCACAACTGTAGGTGACCAACTATGTGCTGGCTTGAACAGTCCGAGAAACCTCAATCACGCTTTTCATGCACCTGAGGACAGGGACGGCCAACCACCTCAGACGTGCACGACACTATTTGCAACAACAAAATGCTCTACAATATACCCAACAATGTCCAGCTATGATATTAGCATCAGTTTCGTCAATCTATAGGGGGGTTTAATACCTTTATGTATCCTCTTTACCTTTGTCTAGGAAGAAATGGCTAGATTCGAATTAGGATTTGGGTAGAGCACTAGTTCAGAGAGTTTTCAATCGGTTCACCCACTGATTGATGAGCTTGACTCCCAAAATAAACTTTCTTTTTGGCCATTTGACACAATCTCTATGTAAGTGCCTAGCACAAATCCTTAATAGAGAGGTAATTTATTTTGCCTGATGGATTTGTGCAGGCTCTGAAATTTGGCCTTGCTTGACATGCTACCATTGGAAGACTGCCAGAAGCTCTCGGTATTTAAGTTAGGGTGAATTACCGAACGTTGGGCCAGACTGCCGGACTTTGTCATTGAAGGGTGGCTAAATCTCTCTTAGTGACAATGCGGCCTTCGAGCTTGCAAAGTTAGCGTGCAGCTAGCTCAAATTTCTTTAAGGGACGGTGAACGAGCTATATACTTATAGCTGCTGAATATGGTTTCTCTAATGGTGGACATATGGTACGAATGAGAGCTATAGGTGTAATTTGTTTGGACATTGAACCTGGTTGTCCGAAAGCATCAATGAATCTGGCTGTCGATCACATATCCTCGGTCCTAGGATTTTCAGAAGAAGACAGGAAAGGGATCCATCTCTTTTGCAACTAGGAGGGTCTTCAAGGCCTCAAGTATCTCATCATCTATAGAAGGAGCACACTCGGCCCGCTTGGCCTACATGCCTGCAAAGCAACTCTAGGTTGGTGCACTCATACCGTTCCACTAGCCATGGTGAGTTTGATCGATGCTCCATAATCCTATCAATAGAAGCAAGGTCTTGTCAAAGTACTCTCTTTCTGAACTGATTCTTTATCTCGCTTCTGCTTGTATTTGAGGTTATATCCTCAAATTATTATTTTTTTTGCAAAAAAGAGACTTCTATTAAGTAAGAAAGAAACTCGCAAGAGCAAGCTCTGTGCGCAACTCAACCCTGTAGAAGTCTTAGCAAAGAAGGGAGAGTCTCTCCAATCTCTGAGAAAAGTAACTCTCCTGGAGGAGGCTGCTCGATATGAACCCTACATGGTCGCCCAAATGGCCATCAGAGTGTACCGTATCTGTCCAAGTACTGGCCAAGATCTAAGAAGGGTGAATCTGAGAACCCTCCAAAGCCTTAGTGCACCTGGCTCTCCAAATGTGCCATGCTGCAATGCTAGCTAAGACCTCCCATGGAGAGTCAACCGATGAATGAGCAGCCCTGAAGATAGAGGCCGGAACATCCTCTAGAGAGCACGACTCCACAAGGTGTTGTTGGATGTGAAGAGCCCAAGAGGAGTCAAGTCTCTCAAAGAAGACCTGGGGCCCTGAAAGAGTGAGCCAAGCCACTGATCCCTAGGTCATATAGAAAGGTAGGCAAACAAAAGTGCTGAAAAGTCTTGCAATTCCCTTCCATATGATTCTCGCTTGTCTGCAATCCCAAAGGCAGTGTTGTATTGTCTCCAAAGTAGAAAGGCAACGAGGGCAAGACGAGAACCTGGATCTCCATTGGTTCACTGCTATCCCACCATGAATAGAAAGCCAAAAGAAGAGAGTGATTTTTCTATTCTGGTGGGATTTCTAGAGCCTCTGCCAAAAGATTTTCTGTAAGTCAGCAGAAATCTGAAAGTTCTCCCAATGATGAGCTCTGGTAGGCCTCCAACCCCTACAACTGAGCTGGAATTTCCTGGTATTACTGACCGTGTAACGAAAGAAAGGGATGCCCTTCTCTCGGTGCCCTTCATCTATCCATTCCCATTCCCCAGGGTCCCACTGCAAAAACTTAATTGGGACACCTCCATAGAGCCACAGCCTCCATGAGCCTAGGGTGATGAGAAGCGGGTCAGGATCCAAGTACCACTGTGAAAAGAGCCATGCTCCATGAAGCCCACTATCCTGACTGGCTGAAACGGTACCTCCAACAAGATATCGTCTGTGGAACTGGACAGCTTGCCCCCCGAAGAAACATAAAAAGCTAAGGCATCCTCATGTGCGTCATGAAAAGCAATCACCTATAAAGGAACTCCCAATCTGGAAAATGCCCCCATCCAGGTGGAGCAAGTAAGAGGCATGTCATCTATGTCCACCCAATCCAATGGCAAGGCTGCATCAATCTGTTGGACTCTCCATGCACTCCCTCTGAGATCAAGAACCATCTGGGCCTGTCAGTCTGTAGGAACCTTCTTGAAGGCTTTCCATGCTCCCACGGTAGATGCAGGGCCCCTCTCCCATCTTGGCCACTGCATGTAAGGAGAGGCTCCAAGTGGTCTGCCATGCTCATCCAAAATACTGTCATTCCACATGATAGGCTGCCTTTCAATCTCTTCACGGGTGGATGGGGGAATCCTGTGAAGAGTACTCCTGAAGCTGGCCCATGCTTTGAGGATAGCAACCATAAGAGGGGAAGACGGAGATCTGAGGTGGGTTGTGGTGAAAACCCATCTGGTACTGTGTGTCCAATCCTCTCTTGAAGTGGGCTTGGGAGATTGAATGCATCTGATAAAGAAATCCTTCCAAGGCTCTTGCCCTAGCATAAGTCCTCTCACAACGACCTTGCAAAGTAAGGCTCTGCACTGTAGATCTGTGTGATGATATTCAAACCCCCTTCTCTTGTAGGAAGAATCAAGGTCTCCCAAGCCACCCTGGCTGTAACATCAGTTGTGCCATCTAGACCACTCCATAAAAAGTTTTGTATCGGCCTCTTAAGCTGAGTGGTACAATCCCTAGAGTGGCACCAACAAGAGCATACAAACCATGCTGTGGCTAGAAGAACCTGGTTAACCACCACCACCCTGGAAGCCAAGTCAAGTTTGGCTGAGCTCCAGAAAAGGAGCTTTCTTCTGATGCTCTCTAACACCGGAGCAAACTGTTGTGAAGGAGATATGCCACCCCAACCTGGCAGCCCAAATATCTGACGGAGATGCCCCTCTGTACCCAGGTGAAGCCAATATCATTACCCCAATCTGGGGTGTCATTATCGCAAATCCAAAAGCCATTGGATTTATGCCAATTAATGTGTGCGCCTGCAGCCGTGCAAAATAAATCCAATGCTGTCCGGAAGGAAGTGAGTGTCCTAGGGGAGGCATCCAAAAAAACAGCTGTCATTTGCCAACTCACTATCCAGGAGCTCTTCTTCCTAGCGGACAGGAAGCCTCAGCCCATAAATATCAGCTTGAGATCTAAGGTAGATACTCATAGCTGCCGCCACAAACAGAAAAAGAAAAGTGGCAAGAGGACATCCTTGGCGGACTGATATGGAAATCTGAAACCTGTCCCCTCTTACCCCCCCAATGAGCACCTGGCTATGGGCTTCTGATCTATAGAGAGAGGATACTCCTCTAATCCATGCATCTAAAAAACCAAAGCGAGACAGAGTACCCTCTAAAAAATCCGAGTCTACTTTGGCATCAGCTTTCTCAAAGTCCAAGAGTAGAATGGCCAATCTCTGGTGGCTCTGCATGGCCCATTCTGAAGCCTCCCAAAATGAGAAAATATTATCAAAAATACTTTTGCCATGCACAAACCCTGTCTGCGTGTCATGAATCAAATCCGGAAGAAAAACCTGTAGCCGCAAACGGATGGCTTTCACCAGAATCTTGTAAAAAGTGCCCAATAGAGTGATGGGTCTACATTGAGATGCTAGATTCCTATTACCCCCCTTTGGGATGAGATGAATGAGACCATCTGTAAGTGAGTCTGGCATCTCACCTGAGTCCCACATGCCCTGCAGGGCTGATGTAACATGATCACCAATCTGCTTTCAAAAAGTAATAAAAAGGAAGGGGTAAGTCCATCCGAACCTGGGCACTTGCCCTTGTGAAGGGCAAGTAATGCAGTCTTGAATTCTGCATTGGTGAAAGGTGCATCAAGAGAAACATACATCTCATCCTTCACCAATATAGGGATACACTGCCAAATAACATCTCAGGCATTATCTATGGCCTGTGTGCCTGGATCTGCAGTAAGAAGGGATGCAAAAAAGTCTGAAGCTACACGCATGACGGCATCAGGATCTGATTGTAACACCCCGTCTGAGTCAACAAGCTGCGAGACACTATCTCTACTATGTCTGGGCCCATGAGTAGAAAAAAAGTGTTTGTTGACCCTACCTCCCATCTAAATCCAAAAGGATTTCTATGCATGAAAGGCATACTCTGCTCTTTGATCCAACAATGTCTGCATCTGAGCCCTTTGCTACAGCAAGGTGCTCCTGAATCCAAGCATCTGTGGGCCTCTTCTGCTCTTCCCTCTAAAGGGACGCTAACTGCTGGCGTATACCAATCTCACGTCTCCTGGAATCAGCGACTGTATGATAATAGTCACTAATTCCGGATAAGGCTGCAGCTACTTGCCATGGGCGGACAGCTCCACCCTATATGTGAGAAACCCAAATCTATAAAATATCCTCCGTGAGGCTCTCCTCTGCATAAAAAGCATCAGGAATCTTGACACTGGTGGAGCGTCCTCTCCGATGAGGCCCAGAATATGCAATACCACTGGAAAATGATATGAGGTGCAAACCCAAGTAGAAATGCATACAGATCCTCCTCTGTCAAGTGCCCAATCATCTACATAAAATCTGTCAATACGTGCATGGATGGGCATGTGTATTCTCTTGCTCGACCAAGAGTACAGGAGTGACTGTGGCACAACATGAAAGGCATCATCCAACCAAGCGTCCCTACCACTGTACTGAAAGAGAAAGGCATCCAGGCTGCCCTCTCCAATTATGAATTCCACTCTGTCTACCTCCCTTTTTGTCTGATGGCAACTCAACCATGTTGAAATCGCCACCAATGATCCAAGAATCTGCAATGGGGGCCCAAGGGAGTAACTCCTTTCAAAAGGAGATCCGCTCCCCTCTATTGTTGGATGCGTAGAGATTGAGAAGACCAATCTTACGCCCTTCAATCAATATAATGATCCATTGAGCTCTAGAGGGGGAGATAATACCATGATAGAAAGAGAGACCGAAATGCAAGTATCTCCCCTTGTGCCCATAGCAGGCGACTAGAAGGTATGTCCTGAAAGCAGTTTGCCAGACTAAGAGCAATCACTGGCATCCAACCTGTGTTCCTAGATAAAAAGGATATCAATAGCACCTCCAGTGACACTTGGATGAAGCTGATTCCGGATCAGCTGCCTACGGCGACGGTGTGGAACTCCGCCTAGGCCCTGTATGTTCCGACTGACTATCCTCATCGACAGGAGGATGCTAGATGGAAAGGCTTACCCGACCTAGTAGAGGAGACCAACTTCCCCTGGGCCGAAACACTCCTGCTGAGGGCAGGAAACTCAACAGGTGAAAGGATCCCTCCACTTGAGCAATCCCCACACCTGCTCAAGTGGAGGCCCTATCAAAAGGAATCCCAATGACCGAGACCCCTAAGGTGGAGGGCACAAACTCCTCCTCATCCATGAAAGTCGCCGAATCTGCCAGTGCCGAAAAAGAGTTCCTGATAAGCAAGTCTGGCCGAGGAGTGCGAAGAAGACCTGCACTCGTGGAAGATGGAGGAGAAGGATCTGCCAGGCCTCTATCAGCACAACTGGAGCTGGGGGCTAAGGAGGCCTGTAGCTGGGCGGAATCTGGAGTCCTCATCTGTGCCTGCACTTTCTCGGTCGTCCTGACTATGGTAGGGACAGTCTGTAGGGAAGAAGTATCTGTCGCCCCCTCGTGGTCAGAAACCAAGGTGACTGGGGCTAGTGCATCTAAAGGCCCCTCCTGATGTGGAACTGTAGTATCTGGGGCTGCAGCAGCATCCACCTCTGGAGTTTGGAAGGTGCCTGTCTCAACAGGAACAAGGGTCTCCTCCTGAGGTAAGGGAGCCGCTTTGATAGCTCTCCATCGTGGTACTGGCTGTGCTGCGGGCATTGGGCACCCTGCTGCCCCTGGTGATCCCGTGGTGCGCGCAGTAGGGCGCCCTGCTTCTCCAGGTGGTCTTGGACTGCGTGGTATAGGGCGCTGGGGAGGTGCCGTCGTGGTAGTGCATGAAGGAGCCGCACCAAAAGACCTCTTGGGTCTTTTTTTCTTCCTTGGGCAATCTCTAGCAAAGTGCCCAAGGGTCCTGCAAGTCCTGCATTGGTCCTGTCTACCTAAAATCTCGACTCTCTGTCAAAAGAGAGAGCCATGTGGATGCTGAAGCATAATGTGGTCATATGAGATGTTAGGGTCAGAGACAATGACCCTAACACGAGGCACCCCGTCTGCTCTGACTGCCTCTGCCGAGGAAGAAGGCATGCCAGGAAGGGGGAGGATCTCAGTGACCATTCCGAAAGTGGCTCCGATAGTGGCAAGCAGTCGATGTAGACCTGAGGAAGTCCTGGAAATCTAATGAACAGTGATGTGATCTGCCTATCCTCCTCGACCGGATCAATGCCCAAGGTGTAGGGTAAAAGAAAGATCCTCCTCGAACCCAAAGCTAGGGGATTAGCTCTGAGAACAAGGGCTGTGGACTCTTGGGAGTCAAAAATCACTTAGAAGAATCCACGTCCCAGAAGTCGAATATCCGTGAGGTGTGGGGCGAGATCTCCTGGTAACGCTGCCAGCATCAAGTCTCCAGCCTGTGATCTAGAAGGGTGTGACCCAAAGATGCGGGCGAAGAGTGATGTGGAGCCCTCTAATTCCACATCTTTCTTGAGCTGTTGCAACTCGTCTTCTGAAAAAATGACGGTTCTCACGGCCAGTGGAAGTGGACGGAGATTGGCTGAATGGGGATCCATTCACCAATCGATGTGAAAAGGCCGATTCCAACACTGTTAAAGCTCCGTCCGTGAAACTACTGCCCAGGACGCCCTGGAACACAGGCGTAGGAAGGAGGAGAATAGGAGAGGGTAGGAGAGAGGGGAAGCGAAGGAGACGATAGAGTGAGGGTAGGCTGAGGGGGAGGTGTAGGGGAGCTAGGTTAGGAAGGGAGGGGGAGGGGGAGGGGGATGGCGGGGAGAGAGAGGGAGGGC
Source organism: Dipteris shenzhenensis (assembly GCF_047967505.1). NCBI lineage: Eukaryota > Viridiplantae > Streptophyta > Polypodiopsida > Gleicheniales > Dipteridaceae > Dipteris > Dipteris shenzhenensis. The sequence continues at coordinate 58,248,815 of NC_141600.1, read as the reverse complement.
GGGGGAGAGGAAAAGAGGGGGGGGTTAGGAGGGAGGGAGGGGGTGGGTGAGGAGGGAGGGAGGAGGTTGACGACAAGGAGAGAAAGGGGGGGTGGGGGAGAGGAAGGGAGGGGGCGGGGGGGGGGGGGGGAGAGCTGGAGGGGGGCAGCGGGGGGGGAGAGGGAGAGCGGAGGAGGGGGCGGGGGGGGGGAGGGCGGAGGGGGGGGCTGTCGGGTGAGGGAGAGGGGTGGTGGGGAGGGTTGTAGGGTGAGGGAGAGGGAGGGCGGGGGAGGGAAGGAGCGGGGGAGGAGGAGGGGGCGGGGGGGCAGCGGGGGGGAGAGGGAGGGCGGGGGAGGGGGAGGGGGTGGGGGTGGGGGAGGGAGGGGGCGGGGGAGGAGGAGGGGGCAAGGGGGCTGGCGGGTGGGGGAGAGGGATGGCAGGGAGGGAGAGGAAGGAGGGGGTGGGTGGGCTGGCAAGGGGGGGAGAGGGAGGGTAGGGAGGAGGAAGGGGAGAGGGAGGGTGAGGGAGGAGGGAGAGGGGGGGCAGCGAGGGTGAGGGAGAGGGAGAGGGGGCTGGCTGAGAGAGGGAGAGGAGGGGGGAGTAGCTCACGGGGAGAGGAGCAGCTCCGATCAACCAATGTCTGCAAGTGATCGCTTGCTGCAGCAAGGCGCTCCTGTATCCAAGCATTTGAAGGTCGTCTCTGCTCCTGCCTCTGCAAGGCTGCCAATTGCCAACGGATACCAATCTCCCGCCTGAGTACCTCACCTCGTCGAGCACTAGCGACAGAGTGATAAAAGTTGCTGATACTGGCAAGTGCTGTGGCCACATGTGAAGAATCGGCCACCCCGTCCTGCAAGTGAGAAACCCAGATCTCCAAGATTGCCTCTGTGAGAGTCTCATCTGTATATAAGGCATCGGGGATCCTGATACTGTGAGACCATCCTCTCAGATGGGGTTCTGAGATAGACAAAACTATCGGAAAATGGTCGGAGGTGGAATTACCAGGTGCAATGCAAACTGTCCCCCCTCTATCAAGAGCCCAGTCATCCACACAGAATCTGTCAATCCAAGCATGGATAGGCATTTCCACCCTACGGTTTGACCACAAAAACCAAAGTGACTGAGACTGAATATGAAATGCATCATCTGATCAAACATCTATGCCATTGAACTTGAATAAGAAGGCATCCCAAGCTGCTCTCTTGAGGGAATGAATACCACCTTCTCTGCCCCCTTGCTTATTGGATGGTGTGTCAACCATGTTGAAGTCACCTCTAACAATCCACAAATCTGCAATGTCATCCCACGAGAGCAACTCTTTCCAAAAAAGAACACGGTTCCCTCTATTGTTTGGAGCGTAGAGGTTGAGGAAACCAACCTTATGTCCGTCAATCAAAAGTAAAATCCACTGGACCTTGGAGGGGGTGATGGTACCGTGTCCAACAACCAGAGGGAGAATAGAATCTGAAACTGATATGCATGTACCTCCTCTAGTTCCTAAGACAGGAAGCCAAAAAGTCCGGCCTAAAAGCAGCTTACCTAACTTGGAGCAATCTCTAGCATCCAGTTTGTGTTCTTGAAGAAAAATAATGTCTAAGGAACCACCTGACACACTGGAAAATGATATTAGGTGGAAACCCAAGTAGAAATGCATACAGATCCTCCTCTGTCAAGTGCCCAATCATCTACATAAAATCTGTCGATGCGTGCATGGATGGGCATGTGTATTCTCCTGTTCGACCAAGAGTACAGGAGTGACTGTGGCACAACATGAAAGGCATCATCCAACCAAGTGTCCCTGCCACTGTACTGATAGAGAAAGGCATCCCAGGCTGCCCTCTCCAAAGAATGAATTCCACCCTGTCTGCCTCCCTTTTTGTCTAATGGCAACTCAACCATGTTGAAATCGCCACCAATGATCCAAGAATCTGCAATGGGAGCCCAAGGGAGTAACTCCTTCCAAAAGGAGATCCGCTCCCCTCTGTTGTTGGGAGCGTAGAGATTGAGAAGACCAATCTTACGCCCTCCAATCAATATAATGATCCATTGAGCTCTAGAGGGGGAGATAATACCATGACCAGCAACCAAGGGGAGAGTAGAAAGAGAGGCTGAAATGCAAGTACCTCCCCTTGTGCCCATAGCAGGTGACTAGAAGGTATGTCCTGAAAGTAGTTTGCCAGACTTAGAGCAATCACTGGCATCCAACTTGTGTTCTTGGATAAAAAAGATATCAATAGCACCTCCAGTGACACCTGGATGAAGGTGATCCCGGATCAGCTACCTACGGCGACGGTGTGGAACTTCGCCTAGACCTTGTATGTTCCAGCTGACTATCCTCATTGACAGGAGGATGTTAGATGGAAGGGCTTACCCGGTAGAGTAGACCAGCTTCCCCTAGGCTGAAACACTCCTGCTGAGGGCAGGAAACTCAACAGGTGAAAGGATCCCCACACCTGCTCAAGTGGAGGCCCTATCAAAAAGAATCCCAATGACCGGGACCCCTAAGGTGGAGGGCACAATCTCTTCCTCATCCATGAAAGTCGCCGAATCTTCCAGTGCCGAAAAAGAGTTCCTGATAAGCAAGTCTGGTCGAGGATTTCGAAGAAGACCTGCACTCGTGGAAGATGGAGGAGAAGGATCTGCCAGGCCTCTATTAGCAGAACTGGAGCTGGGGGCTGAGGAGGCCTGTGGCTGGGCTGAAGAGGAACCTAGAGTCCTCGTCTCTGCCTACACTTTCTCGGTCGTCCTAATTATGGCAGGAATTGTCTGTGGGGAAGAAGTATCTATCACCCCCTCATGGTCAGAAACCAAGGTGACTGCAGCTGGTGCATCTAAAGGCCCTCCTGATGTGGAACTGTAGTGTCTGGGGCTGCAACAACATCCACCTCTGAAGTTTGGAAGGCGTCTGTCTAAATAGGAGCAAGTCTCCTCCTGAGGTAAGGGAGCCGCTCTGATAGCTCTCCATCGTGGTACTGGCTGTGCTGCGGGCATTGGGCGCCCTGCTGTCCCTGGTGATCCTGGGGTGTGCACAGCAGGACGCCCCTGCTGCTCCAAGTGGTCCTGGAGTGCGTGGTACAGGGCGCTGGGGGGAGGTGCAGTCGGGGTAGTACGTGAAGGAGCTGCACCAAAAGACCTCTTGGGTCTTTTTTTCTTCCTTGGGCGGTGGTCTCTAGCAAAATGCCCAAGGGTCCTGCAAATCCTGCACTGGTCCTGTCTACCTGAAATCTCGACTATCTGTCGAAAGAGAGAGCCGTCTGGATGCTGAAGCATGATGTGGTCATCTGAGATGTTAGGGTCAGAGACAATGACCCTAACACGAGGCACCCCGTCTACTCTGACTGCCTTTGCCAAGGAAGAAGGCATGCCAAGAAGGGGGGGGATCTCATTGACCACTCCGAAAGTGGCTCCAATAGTGGCAAGCAGTCGATAGTAGACCTGAGGAAGACCCGGAAATCTAATGAGCAGTGATGTGACCTGCCTGTCCTTCTTGACCGGCGGATCAAAGCCCAAGGTGTAGGGTAAAAGAAAGATCCTCCTCGAACCCAAAGCCAGGGGAATAGCTTTGAGAACAAGGGCTGTGGACTCGTGGGAGTCGAAAATCACTTGGAAGAATCCATGTCCCAGAAGTCAAATATGCTTGAGGTGTGGGGCAAGATCTCCTGGTAACTCCGCCAGCATCCAGTCTCTAGCCTGTGACCTGGAAGGGTGTGACCCAAATATGCGGGCGAAGAGTGATGTGAATCCCTCTCATTCCACATCTTTCTTGAGTTGTTGCAACTCATCTCTTGAAAAAATGACGGTTCTTGCGGCCGGTGGAAGTGGATAGAGATTGGCTGAATGGGGATCCATTCTCCAATCGATGTGAAAAGGCCGATTCCAACACTGTTAAAGCTCCGTCTGTGAAACTACTGCCTAGGACGCCCTGGAACACGGGCGTAGGAAGGAGGAGAATAGGAGAGGGTAGGAGAGAGGGGAAGGGAAGGAGAGGATAGATTGAGGGAGGCTGAGGGGAAGGTGTAGGGGAGCTAAGTTAGGAAGGAAGGGGGAGGGGGAGGGGGCTGACGGGGAGGGAGAGGGTGGGCGGGGGAGAGGAAAAGGGGGGGGGGGGTTATGAGGGAGGGAGGGGGCTGACAGCGGGGAGAGAAAGGGGGGGCGGGGGAGAGGAAGGGAGGGGGAGGGTTAGGAAGGGAGGGGGCGGGGGGGAGAGCTGGAGGGGGCAGCCGGGGGGGGAGAGGGAGAACGGGGGAGGGGAGGGAGGAGGGGGGAGGCTGTCGGGTGAGGGAGAGGGGTGGCTGGGAGGGCTGTCAGGTGAGGGAGAGGGAGGGCTGACGGGGAGGGAGAGGGTGGGCGGGGGAGAGGAAAAGAGGGGGGGGGTTATGAGGGAGGGAGGGGGCTGACAGCGGAGAGAGAAAGGGGGGGCGGGGGAGAGGAAGGGAGGGGGAGGGTTAGGAAGGGAGGGGGCGGGGGGGAGAGCTGGAGGGGGCAGCGGGGGGGGAGAGGGAGAACGGGGAGGGAGGAGGGGGGAGGCTGTCGGGTGAGGGAGAGGGGTGGCTGGGAGGGCTGTCAGGTGAGGGAGAGGGAGGGCGGGGGAGGGGGCGGGGGAGGGAAGGGCGGGGGGAGGAGGAGGGGGCGGGGGGGCAGTGGGGGGGGGGGAGAGGGAGGGCAGGGGAGGGGGCGGGGGAGGGAAGGGGCGGGGGAGGAGGAGGGAGCGGGGGGGCAGCGGGGGGGGGAGAGGGAGGGCAGGGGAGGGGGAGGGGTAGGAGGAGGGGGCAGGGGGGCTGGCGGGTGGGGGAGAGGGATGGTGGGGAGGGAGAGGGAGGAGGGGGTGGGTGGGCTGGCAGGGGGGGCAGAGGGAGGGTGGGGAGGAGGAAGGGGAGAGGGAGGGTGAGGGAGCAAGGAGAGGGGGCTGGCGAAGGGGGAGGGAGAGGAGGAACAGCGAGGGGAGGGAGAGGGGGGGCAGCGAGGGTGAGGGAGAGGGAGAGGGGGCCGGCTGAGAGAGGGAGAGGAGGGGGGGGCAGTAGCTCACGGGGAGAGGAGCAGCTCTTGACTACGCCCTATATCCTCAATTTGAACTCCTTCAGTCCCTGAATTGTTTGCCTGATGTGGCATTTTTGTGCCGACAACCATCATGTGCTGATATGTTCTACCCTCCCCAACAGCACTAAGCTAGCAACCACCCTCTCTGTATTGACGACAGAATCACTCAGCTAATGTTCCCATTCGTTGGCAATCATTCCTGGAAAGTGTCCAGAGTACACAAAAATTCCTTGTTTTTGGTTTATTCCGGGTTATGGTATCGCAATAGGTACATCACCACAAAGGACAGGCAGATCTTTAGGAAATCAAGGTGCTATTCACTCTCAAAGAGTGCAATGGTTTTTCTTTTTTCCATGTGTATACGTCTGAGAATTTTTAATTGATTTCTGTGCCACTTGACAACCAGTCATTGTGAATGAGTGCATCATGGGTTTCCATAGCTGTAGTAAATTACTGATCCCCTCAACTAAACAAGTTTTATCCCAAGTGAGAGCCACTACTAAGTTGTCTCCATCTTTCTCCATACTTCTATTCCAGCATGTTCACCATTGCTTGCTTTTGTGGATGGTCATTTATGCAAGATTATCTCCATGCTTATTGAATACAGCTCTTTAAAGGGAAGATGAAGGAGGACACAAAGATCTTGTGATAAATCTAGTAGGAGAGGGTCTCCAGATTATCTCAGCGTGTGTAATCTCCTACAAGATCTATGACAAAGTCTCTGTTTCCTCTGTCAGATCCCCTCCGATGACCTGTCCACAGCAAGCACTTTTTTTTGTGTGGGAAGAAATCTTTTATTGCAGTAGAATAATTACATTCATAGTTACTTCAAAAACGAAGTAGCTACTACTCAACTAAAGATCTCAGTATAAGCGGTATACACATCCAGATCAATCAAACGAGTCTTAAAGCAATCGTAGAATGATTGTTGCAGAGATCGTTTGAAAAAAAGAAAAGATGAAAAAAGTGGATCACCAAAGACTCTATGATTTCTGTCCATCCATAAAGTCCATAGTGTCCAATTGCGCACCCATACAAAAAATAAATCAAAACCCTGTCTCTCTGGATGAAAGCCAAACAACCAGAAAAATCTGCCAAAAGTAACAGTAGGAAATCGCTGTCGAAGCCTCTGCCTGATGAGAGCAATGAGATCAGAAGTGTTTGGATAGGACCAAAAGATATGAAACACTGATTCAGTAGAGTGCTGACATCGGTGACAAACAGCTGAAGCTATATGTCTGTGTGCGAGTAACTGCCCGGATGGAAAAATGCCAAGAAGAACTCGCCATAGGAAAAGCTGTTGTCGTAGAGGGACTTTGTAATGCCAAAGGAGACGCAGCCTTTTTCTCCACCACTTCATTGGGCGATCTATATGCCAAACAGTATTTGCTTTGTGGGAAATCCAAGGCGGAGGTAATAACACTTTATACAGTGATGACACTGTGATATGTGAGAGCTTCAGAGGACGGGCATATAAGGAAGGAGAGCGTAAGATCCAATCCTCAAGCCGATTCTGAAGTTCCAAATGGGGTACCGGCAAGTACGGTTGGAGCATTGCTGATATTCGATGCCATAAAGGGCGATAATGAGCTCCCAAGCCATCTTTGAGAGCAGCCATAGAAAAAGATAAGATTGTGCCATCATCCCGAAGTACATCCGCCACAGATGAAATGCCTTTGAAGGAGAGAAAATAAGAACGTTGGGGTTCTTGTATGGCCAAAGGAGGGTGGAAAAATTTAGACCAAAAAATATTCTCTACCCTCAAAGAGTTGCCCGAGGGAGAGTCCCTGCCATGCCATTCCAAGTGGGATAGAATGTGTTTCCAATCAAGAAGCAGATGAGAGACAAAAGGGCAGCCTCTGATCTTGCCTTGGATAGAGCCAAATAAAAAATCCCAGTGAGTAGGCTGCCAATATCCAAAGGTAGATGTATGAAGATGTAATAAGAGAGAGCGGATCATGAAAGCCCAAGGCTGATCTCCTTGCATAAATTGTATCATCATTTTCCCTCTGTGAGCAAGTAAATGCATTTGAATATTGAGAATGTTCAGACCCCCGTGCATCTTTGGAGAACAGAGACGATGCATAGAGAGTAATCTGAGACTTTTCTTGCCATGTTTTGAACACCAGAAAATTTCGATGATAGCTGACATAAATGAAACCAGATCTGCCTTAGTGAACATAGTGAGAGGCAGATAAAATTGTATGTATGCTATCAAAATGGATTGTGTGATTCGCAGACGAACATGTAATGGCCAAGTTGCAAGCTTCCAATATTCAAGTTTTGCCCTTAACTTTACTAGCACCCAATCAGTTTGTTGTGAACGGGTGAGTCCCCAGCCTAGAGGATAACCAAGATGTCGAATGAATTGAGAGGCGGGGACAATTTCCCCAGGCCACAGAAGGTTGTGCCATTCCTGTCCATGTAACGGCAGCAATTTTGATTTTTGAAAATTTACCCGAAGACCAGCAGCCAATCCATAAATAGAAAGAGCATGCATAATCATGGACAGATCAGCCCGAGTATTTTTTGGAGTAAATAATGAATCATCAGCATAAGCCTGAGCAATCATGCCTACGCGGGACAAAGGCATATTGAGCAGGATGCAACCCATCATGTAAAAACCCCTTTAGCCGATCAACAATCATTTTGGTAGTGACTTTGTAAATTACGGGCATAAGAGTGATAGGTCTCCAGTCTGCCAAAGACTCGCAAATTTGTTTTTTGGGAAGGAGTTTAACAAGACCTCTCTTCCATGTGTCCGGCATTTTCTTATTTTGCCACGCAGCATTCACCATATAGAGCAATGAATGCTTCAAAATAGGCCAGTATGCGAGAAAAAACTCGACTGTTAAACCATCCCATCCGGGGGATTTCCATCTGCCACATGATTTGATCGCATCTGACAGTTCCCTCTCAGGAAAGGGTTCCTCCAATTCCAAAGCTTGAGTAGGGGAAATGATTGGAGAAACATGTTGCAACAGTGTATTTCGTGCAAGCAAAATCTGTTGTGAGGGGGGAGCTGCAGAGCCAAATTGCTGAGAGAAATGACGCACACAAGCAGAGGCAAGCTGTGACCGTGAAGTAGTCCATGATCCATCGGGCATAAGCACTCTGCAAATTTCTGTTTTGATTCTCCTCTGATGTAAAATTTTGAAAAATTCTTTGGAAGAGCAACCTTTATCTGTGAAAGCTCTTTGTCTTGCTCGAGTCTCCCATTTTGCCAGTTTCCTGTGATCATTTAGTTTAAGACAATGTCTGGCCTGGCATAGTGTTGTTTGCTCATGCATGGACAACGAACGATGATGACTGAGTTCAGTGAGGTCTTGACAAGTAGATTTGGCTTGAGCAATGGTTTCCCTCAGAGTCGACTTGCCATAAGCTCTAATCACCACTTGCATTTTAGAAATAAAAGAATCCCAGGCACCATCAACATGAAGATGGCTGCTAGATGAAAGACAATGAGCTGCTTCAGTAACCATTGCCTTGAAATCAGCATGTTGCAAATAACTATTGTTTATGATGAGATGTCTCCTTTGTGGCAATCTATCATCTGGCATATGATAAAAAGATAACCGCAGCCATAGCGGTGCATGGTCTGAATGCACAAAGGCATAGTCAATCCACATTTTGCATGTGAAATCCCCATTTTGTTGGGGAGCGATACTATACCATCGATCCAGACGTGCCTGATAAGCTGAAAGAGCATTATGTTGAAAAGTGTAGCCCGGTGACAAAGGCTGCAATTCCTTCCAAAGGTCAACCAGATCCAATGCAAAAGTAGTTGAGACCATGCATGCCTTTCAGGATATAGCATATGGTCATGTCTGGAGGTGTTGTCTCCCTGTTGTGGAGCATTATTGAAATCCCCACATATGTAGGCATGAGATCTCCACGGATATTGTTGCATGGCATCCCAAATTGCAGTTCTTTCTCTAGAGGACTGAGGTGCATAAACTGAAGCAAATTCAAACACCTCTCCTCTAATAAAGCATTGGAGAACAAGCCATCTGCCTTTGTTGTCATTTAATGCAATGACTGGTTGGAACTCATGTTTGATCAGAAGGACAACCCCTGAGAAAGAGTGCTCCCCAGCATACAAAATATCATATCCACAGTAGTGTCCTGTCTTGCCTGCATAAATATGTTGATTGTGCTCTTGTAATGCCACTATGTCAGGCTGAAATCTGTTGATGTACAGCCACACAGCTTTCCATTTCCTACTGTCACACATGCCCTGAACATTAAGTGTAAAACATTTGATGTGAGCAGTCATATATACAGGTATTTATAGTAGTGTAACAACTATGTACAGCAGCAAAATTTATGCATTCAGCCTTGCATTTCTATCTCAGGGTCGAGGCCTCGCCCCTGAGAAGAAGTAGCTGCCTGAGAAGTAGACAGCAAAGCAGCAATCTCTTCTTCAGGGAAGAGTGTTCTGCTGGCTGTTACTGCAGCCCATGTAATCCCAATTCCTAAATTTATCTCTGGGGTATTTCCGCTAGAACATGCACCATTCCAAGTGCGGGGGGGTGGAATTCTTCGAGCAGAAATGACTTTTCTTGGGCTTTGCCAGCCATCAGTTGAAGATTGCTTTCCTTTGACTAAGGATTGAGTAGCAGGAGGTGAATGTGAGATGAGATTCCCATTGGGGGCCACTGGAGCTTTGCCTTTATCCTGACTCCCTGACGGCTGTCTACCGCCTTTATTTTTGTTGGTAACTGGAGTAGGAGTATCTTTAGTAGACATGTGAATTGGCAGGGTGGCATGAGGCATTTTATGTTGATTCATTGGACACTGTGAGCCATGTGTCCAAAGTTTTTGCATTCAAAACAAGCCCCTGCAAATAAACCCCATTTGAGTTTACAGAAAGCACTTCCCATGTTTACATTATTCACCGTGACTGAATAAGAGTCCGGTGTGGGATTATCAGTATCCCATAGAATACAAAATCTGTTTGAGTTGCCATTGGATCGTGGTGGGCAGACCACTTTACCTAAAGATGCTGCAATTTTAGGCAAAAGTGAGGCCATACATTGGGGGAAATCAACAACTTCAACCCAAACTGGGCATCTGTGTCGGATTAAGGCCTGAAAGTCCCTTGTGGGAGACCATGGCAAGACATGCACCATTTGCTGCCCAAAAAAGAGAGGTGAATGTTCCAAAAGCATTTGTCTGTGGATCTCATCCACCATGATCACCTCAAAAAAGCCCCTGGCTTCATAGGGTACTTTACGAACAAAAGAGCCAGCCAATGTGTGTGTCAGCCAGTTGTGTGGTGTGTGTTGGGTGATGTATGTGTGTGAGTGAGAGGTCATGGTGTGTGGTGTGTTTTGGAGAGCGTGAGCGCTTGGAGAGAGAGGAGATCAGGTCATCAGAGCTCCGTGCAGCTCCCCCGTCTGCCTGTACACCTGTACGGCTGCCGTACAGGTGCCGTACGTCAGTACGGTACCACCACGCTGCTCCGTCTGCACATCCTGCGTGAATTCGCTCCAACCCTCCGTGTGTGTGCGTCGATATCGAAACTTTATTTTGTGCATCCGTACGCTTCCGTTCATTTCAGTCAGTTTCGTCTTCCATCAGCATCTCCGTCTCTCACCAGTAACCTTGTACCATCCTCTTCCGTACGTCTGTACAGCCACCGTATGGCATCCGTACGTTCTGTACTTTTCCGTACAAGCCTAGCTTTCCCGTACATTCAGAATACTTTTGGGGCTTTCAACCGGAGTTTTCCCTAGCTGTGTTTTCCGCCAACTCCTACCTATCCTTTTGCTCTCTCCTTACCAGTTCTACACTTCCTCTTCTCTCTTGCGGGCTTCCTCTGATTTTCCTTTGGGACTGGTTTTTTTGGCTTTCGCCACTCTCTTACAGGCACTTCATCCTCGAGCTCCTTTTCTTACCAAGTCATGGCAGAGTATTCATATGAAAAAACATTTCAAAAGGAGCGCTCGGCTCCCTGCAAGAAGAAAAAGCAGGTTGAGGGTCAACATGACCTGATGCATGACACGATTGAGGCTCAACTAGTATATGATGTAATGCATGAAGGATTTGCAGATACGAGAAAAGAGTGGAAAGACTCGGTTCCTTCAGTTGGCCTCATGGTTGAGGTCGATGAAATTGTGGATCCAGTCAGAGAGTATGCCAAGAATGCAGTCATATTATTCTTTCTAGGCCGGATGCCACCTGCTGCAGAAATAGGCAACTGGCTGACACGCACATTGGCTGGCTATTTTGTTCATAAAGTACATTATGCAGCCAGGGGCTTTTTCGAGGTTATCATGGTGGATGAGATCCACAGACAAATGCTTTTGGAACATTCACCTCTCTTTTTTGGGCAGCAAATGGTGCATGTCTTGCCATGGTCTCCCACAAGGGACTTTCAGGATTTAATCCGACACAGATGCCCAGTCTGGGTTGAAGTTGTTGATTTTCCCCAATGCATGGCCTCACTTTTGCCTAAAATTGCAGCCTCTTTAGGTAAAGTGGTCTGCCCACCACGGCCAAATGGTAATTCAAACAGATTTTGCATTCTCTGGGATACTGATAATCCCACACCGGACTCTTACTCAGTCACGGTGAATAATGTGAACATGGGGAGTGCATTTTACAAACTCAAATGGGGTTTATTTGCAGGGGCTTGTTTTAAATGCAAAAAGTTTGGACACATGGCTTCACAGTGTCCACTGAACCCACATAAAATGCCTCATGTCACCTTGCCAGTCCACATGCCCACTAAAGATGCTCCTACTCCAGTTGCCAACAAAAATAAAAGCAGTAGACAGCATCCTGGGAGTCAGGATAAAGGCAAAGATTTAGTAGCTACCAATGCGAATCTCACTTCACATTCACCTCCTGCTACTCAATCCTTGCCCCAAGGAAAGCAACCTTCAACTGATGGCTGGCAGAGCCCAAGAAAGGTTATTTCAGCTCGAAGAATTCCACCCCCCCGCACTTGGAAGGGTGGAAACACCCCAGAGATCAATACAGGAATTGGGATTACATGGGCTACAGTAACAGCCAGCAGAACACTCTTCCCTGAAGAAGAGGTTGCTGCATTGCTGTCTACTTCTCAGGCGACTACTTCTTCTCAGGGGCGAGGCCTCGACCCTGAGATAGAAATGCAAGGCTGACCTCATACATTTTGCTGCTGTACATAGTTGTTATATTACTATAAATATCTGTATATATGATTGCTCACATCACCTGTTTTACACTCAATGTCCAGGGCATGTGTGACAGTAGGAAATGGAAATCTGTGTGGCTGTACATCAACAGATTTCAACCTGACATAGTGGCAATACAAGAGCACAACCAATAGATTTATGCAGGCAAGACAAGACACTACTGTGGGTATGACATTTTCTATGCTGGGGAGCACTCTTTCTCAGGGGTTGTCCTTCTGATCAAACATGAGCTTCAACCAGTCATTGCATTAAATGACAACAAAGGTAGATGGCTTGTTCTCCAATGCATTATTAGAGGAGAGGTGTTTGAATTTGCTTCAGTGTATGCACCTAAGTCATCTCGAGACAGAACTATAATTTGGGATGCTATGCAACAATACCTGTGGAGATCTCATGCCTACATATGTGGGGATTTCAATAATGCTCCACAACAGGGAGACAACACTTCCAGCCACGATCATATGTTATCTCCTGAAAGGCATGCTTGTCTCAACTACTTTTGCATTTGGATCTAGTTGACCTTTGGAAGGAATTGCACTCTTTGTCACCGGGCTACACTTTTCAACATAATGCTCTTTTCGCTTATAAGGCACGACTGGATCGTTGGTATAGTGTTGCTCCCCAACAAAATGGGGATTTCACATGCAAAATGTGGATTGACTATGCCTTTGTGCATTCAGACCATGCACCACTATGGCTGCGGTTATCTTTTCGATGATAGATTGCCACAAAGGCGACATCTAATCATCAACAACAGTTATTTGCAACATGCTGAATTCAAGGCAATGGTTACTGAAGCAGCTCATTGTCTTTCATCTAGCAGCCATCTTCATGCTGATGATGCTTGGGCTTCTTTTATTTCTAAAATGCAAATGGTGATTAGAGCTTATGGCAAGTCTTACATGAAGACTCTGAGGGAAACCATTGCTCAGGCCAAGTCTACTTGTCAAGACCTCACTAAACTCAGTCATCATCGTTCGTTGTCCATGCATGAGCAAACCACATTATGTCAGGCCAGACATTGTCTTAAACTAAATGATCACAGGAAACTGGCAAAATGGGAGACTAGAGCAAGACAAAGAGCCTTCACAGATAAAGGTTGCTCTTCCAAAGAATTTTTCAAGAGTTTGCATCAGAGGAGAATCAAAACAGAAATTTGCAGAGTGCTTATGCCTGATGGATCATGGACTACTTCACGGTCATAGCTTGCCTCTGTTTGTGTGCATCACTTCTCTCAGCAATTTGGCTCTGCAGCTCCTCCCTCGCAACAGGTTTTGCTTGCACGAAATTTACTGTTGCAAAATGTTTCTCCAATCATTTTCCCTACTCAAGCTTTGGAATTGGAGGAATCCTTTACTGAGAGGGAACTGTCAGATGCCATCAAATCATGTGGCAGATGGAAATCCCCTGGATGGGATGGTTTGACAGTCAAGTTTTTTCTAGCATACTGGCCTATTTTGAAGCATCCATTACTATCTATGGTGAATGCTGCATGGCAACATCAGAAAATGCCAGACACATGGAAGAGAGGTCTTGTTAAACTCCTTCCTAAAAAACAAATTTGTGAGTCTTTGGCAGACTGGAGACCTATCACTCTTATGCCCGTAATTTACAAAGTCACTACCAAAATGATTGTTGCTTGGCTAAAGGGGTTTTTACATGATGGGTTGCATCCTGCGCAATATGGCTTTGTCCCGCGTAGGCATATCACCGATAACATTGCTAATGCCTACATTGGAATTAAATATGCCAAATACACACAGCAGGATGTTTTGTTATTGCAAGTTGATATTGCCAAAGCTTTTGATACAGTTCAGTGGGATTTCATTTCATCGACTATGCAGGCTTTGGGTTTTGGCACAAAAATGCAACAACTCATCAATTGGCTATATCAAGATAGTGAAGCTGCCTACATACTTTCAGGAGATATTTCTCCATCCTGGACTCTTGCTTGCTCTGTCAGACAAGGATGTCCATTGAGTGCTTTACTTTTTGCCATAGCCACTCATCCACTGCTTCAATATCTGGATCACCTCTTGGACACTGACCAGCTGCACGGTTTGGAGATCCTTGGCAGTCGTAGCATGATTGCTCAAGCATATGCTGATGATTCATTCTTTACTCCAAAAAATACTCGGGCTGATCTGTCCATGATTATGCATGCTCTTTCTATTTATGGATTGGCTGCTGGCCTTCGGGTAAATTTTCAAAAATCAAAATTGTTGCCTTTACATGCACAGGACTGGCACAACCTTTTGTGGCCTGGGGAAATTGTCCCTGCTTCTCAATTCATTCGACATCTTGGTTATCCTTTAGGCTAGGGACTCACCCGTTCACAACAAACTGATTGGGTGCTAGTAAAGTTGAGGGCAAAACTTGATTTTTTTTTTATTTTTTTATTTTTTTTTTTTTTGGCAAAAAGAGACTTCTAAAACTTGAATATTGGAAGCTTGCAACTTGGCCATTACATGTTTGTTTGTGAATTACACAATCCATTTTGATAGCATACATACAATTTTATCTGCCTCTCACTATGTTCACTAAGGCAGATTTGGTTTCATTTATGTCAGCTATCATGGAAATTTTCTGGCGTTCAAAACATGGCAATTTTCTGGCGTTCACTAAGGAGATCAGCCTTGGGCTTTTATGATTCGCTCTCTCTTATTACATCTTCATACATCTGCTTTTGGGAATTGGCAGCCTACTCAGTGGGAATTTTTATTTGGCTCTATCTATCCAAGGCAAGATCAGAGGATGCCCTTTTGTCTCTTCTATGCTTCTTGATTGGAAACACATTCTATCCCACTTGGAATGGAAAGGCAGGGACTCTCTCTCGGGCAACTCTTTGAGGGTAGAGAATCTCTTTTGGTCTAAAGTATTCCACCCACCTTTGGCCATACAAGAACCCCGACGTTCTTATTGTCTCTCCTTCAAAGGTATTTCATCTGTGGCAGATGTACTTCAGGATGATGGCACAATTCTATCTTTTTCTTCGGCTGCTCGCAAATATGGCTTGGGAGCTCATTATCGTCCTTTATGGCATAAAATTTCAGCAATGCTTCAACCGTACTTGCCGGTACCTTATTTAGAAATTCAGCATCGGCTTGAGGATTGGATTTTACGCTCTCCTTCCTCATATGTCCGTCCTTTGAAGCTTTCACATATCACAGTGTCATCATTGTATAGAGTGTTATTACCTCCACCTTGGATTTCCAACAGAGCAAATACTGTTCGGCATATGGATCGTCCAATGAAGTGGTGGAGAAAAAGGCTGCGTCTCCTTTGGCATCACAAAGTCCCTCTTCGACAACAGCTTTTCCTATGGCAAGTTCTCCTTGGCATTTTTCCATCTGGACAGTTACTCGCACACAGACATATTGCTTCAGCTGTTTGTCACAGATGCTCGCACTCTACTGAATCAATGCCCCACATCTTTTGGTCTTGTCCAAATACTTCTGATCTCATTGCTCTCATCAGACAGAGGCTTCGACAGCGATTTTTTACTGTTACTTTTGGCAGATTTTTCTGGTTGTTTGGATTTCATCCCCAGAGACAGGGTTTTGATTTATTTTTTGTATGGGTGCGATATTGGACCCTATGGACTTTATGGATGGATAGAAATCATAGAGTCTTTGGTGATCCACTATTTTCATCCTTTCTTTTTTTCAAACGATCTCTGCAACAATCATTCTACGATTGTTTTCAGACTCGTTTGATTGATCAGGATGTGTATACAGCCTATACTGAGATCTTTTCTTGAGTAGTAGCTACTTCGTTTTTGAAGTAGCTATGAATGTAATTATTCTATAGAAATAAAAGATTTCTTCTCACAAAAAAAAGTGTGTCAGCCAATTGCCTATCTCGGCTACTGGTGGCATCCAGCCTGGAAAGAATAATATGACTGCATTCTTGGCATATTCTCTGACTGTATGTCGACCTCAACCATGAGGCCAACTGAAGGAACCGAGTCTTTCCTCTCTTTTCGCGTATCTGCAAATCCTTCATGCATTACATCATATACCAGTTGAGCCTCAAGAGTATCATGCATCGGGTCATGCTGACCCTCAACCTGCTTTTGTTTCTTGCAAGGAGCCGAGCGCTCCTTTTGAAACGTTTTTTCATATGAGTACTCTGCCATGACTTCGTAAAAAAAGGAGCTTGAGAATGAAATATCTGCAAAAGGATAGCAAGAGCCAAAAAACCAGTCCCAAAGAAAGTAAAAGAGAGGAGAAGGAGAGTATAACTGGTAAGGAGAGAGCAGAGGGATAAGTGAGATTTTGGCAAAAGACACCAGAGCAGAAAAGCCCCAAATACTGTACAGCAAGAGTTGCGCTGTAGTAGATGTGGACTGCACGGGGGGGGGGGAGTCGTACTGGACGGGAAGGCCAAATTTGTACGGAATCATACGAAAGTACGGACGCCGTACGGCGACCATACGAATGTACGGACAGAAAAACGCACGGGGTTCCTGGCGAGGACAAGGATACTGATGGAAGGCAAGGGAGCTGAAAACATACGGAGGTGACAAAAGCGTACGGAGGCACAAAAAATTTTATGCCATAAAGGACGATAATGAGCTCCCAAGCCATATTTGCGAGCAGCCAAAGAAAAAGATAGAATTGTGCCATCATCCTGAAGTACATCCGCCACAGATGAAATGCCTTTGAAGGAGAGAAAATAAGAACGTCGGGGTTCTGATATGGCCACAGGTGGATGGAATACTTTAGACCAAAAGAGATTCTCTACCCTCAAAGAGTTGCCCGAGAGAGAGTCCCTTCCTTTCCATTCCAAGTGGGATAGAATATGTTTCCAATCAAGAAGCAAAGAAGAGACAAAAGGGCATCCTCTGATCTTGCCTTGGATAGAGCCAAATAAAAATTCCCACTGAGTAGGCTGCCAATTCCCAAAAGCAGATGTATGAAGATGTAATAAGAGAGAGCGGATCATAAAAGCCCAAGGCTGATCTCCTTGTAGAAACTGGATCATCATTTTCCCCCTGTGAGCAAGCAAATGCATTTGAATATTGAGAATGTTCAGACCCCCGTGCATCTTTGGAGAACAGAGACGATGCATGGAGAGTAATCTGAGACTTTTCTTGCCATGTTTTGAACGCCAGAAAATTTCCATGATAGCTGACATAAATGAAACCAAATCTGCCTTAGTGAACATAGTGAGAGGCAGATAAAATTGTATGTATGCTATCAAAATGGATTGTGTAATTCGCAGACGAACATGTAATGGCCAAGTTGCAAGCTTCCAATATTCAAGTTTTGCCCTTAACTTTACTAGCACCCAATCAGTTTGTTGTGAACGGGTGAGTCCCCAGCCTAGAGGATAACCAAGATGTCGAATGAATTGAGAAGCAGGGACAATTTCCCCAGGCCACAAAAGATTGTGCCAGTCCTGTGCATGTAAAGGCAGCAATTTTGATTTTTGAAAATTTACCTGAAGGCCAGCAGCCAATCCATATGTAGAAAGAGCATGCGTAATCATGGACAGATCAGCCCGAGTATTTTTTGGAGTAAAGAAAGAATCATCAGCATATGCTTGAGCAATCATGCTGCGACTGCCAAGAATCTCCAAACTGTGCAGCTGGTCAGTGTCCAAGAGGTGATCCAGATATTGAAGCAGTGGATGAGTGGCTATGGCAAAAAGTAAAGCACTCAATGGACATCCTTGTCTGACAGAGCAAGCAAGAGTCCAGGATGGAGAAATATCTCCTGAAAGTATACAGGCAGCTTCACTATCTTGATATAGCCAATTGATGAGTTGCTGCATTTTTGTGCCAAAACCCAAAGCCTGCATAGTCGATGAAATGAAATCCCACTGAACTGTATCGAAAGCTTTGGCAATATCAACTTGCAATAACAAAACATCCTGCTGTGTGTATTGGGCATATTCAATTCCAATGTAGGCATTGGCAATGTTATCGGTGATATGCCTACGCGGGACAAAGCCATATTGTGCAGGATGCAACCCATCATGTAAAAACCCCTTTAGCCGAGCAACAATCATTTTGGTAGTGACTTTGTAAATTACGGGCATAAGAGTGATAGGTCTCCAGTCTGCCAAAGACTCACAAATTTGTTTTTTAGGAAGGAGTTTAACAAGACCTCTCTTCCATGTGTCTGGCATTTTCTGATGTTGCCATGCAACATTCACCATATATAGTAATAGATGCTTCAAAATAGGCCAGTATGCTAGAAAAAACTCGACTGTTAAACCATCCCATCCGGGGGATTTCCATCTGCCACATGATTTGATTGCATCTGACAGTTCCCTCTCAGTAAAGGGTTCCTCCAATTCCAAAGCTTGAGTAGGGGAAATTATTGGAGAAACATTTTGCAACAGTAAATTCCGTGCAAGCAAAACCTGTTGCGAGGGTGGAGCTGCAGAGCCAAATTGCTGGGAGAAGTGATGCACACAAACAGAGGCAAGCTGTGACCGTGAAGTAGTCCATGATCCATCGGGCATAAGCACTCTGCAAATTTCTGTTTTGATTCTCCTCTGATGCAAACTCTTGAAAAATTCTTTGGAAGAGCAACCTTTATCTGTGAAGGCTCTTTGTCTTGCTCTAGTCTCCCATTTTGCCAGTTTCCTGTGATCATTTAGTTTAAGACAATGTCTAGCCTGACAGTGTGTGGTTTGCTCATGCATGGACAACGAACGATGATGACTGAGTTCAGTGAGGTCTTGACAAGTAGACTTGGCCTGAGTAATGGTTTCCCTCAGAGTCTTCATGTAAGACTTGCCATAAGCTCTAATCACCACTTGCATTTTAGAAATAAAAGAAGCCTAGGCATCATCAGCATGAAGATAGCTGCTAGAGGAAAGACAATGAGCTGCTTCAGTAACCATTGCCCTGAATTCAGCATGTTGCAAATAACTATTGTTGAGTCGCCTTTGTGGCAATCTATCTTCTGGCATCTTATGAAAAGATAAACGCAGCCATAGTGGTGCATGGTCTGAATGCACAAAGGCATAGTCAATCCACATTTTGCATGCGAAACCCCCATTTTGTTGGGGAGCGACACTATACCAACGATCCAGTCTTGCCTAATAAGCGGAAAGAGCATTATGTTGAAAAGTGTAGCCCGGTGACAAAGGCTACAATTCCTTCCAAAGGTCAACCAGATTTAAATGCAAAAGTAGTTGAGACCAGGCATGCCTTTCAGGAGATAACATATGATCGTGGCTGGAAGTGTTGTCTCCCTGTTGTGGAGCATTATTGAAATCCCCACATATGTAGGCATGATATCTCCACGGGTATTGTTGCATAGCATCCCAAATTACAGTTCTGTCTCGAGATGACTGAGGTGCATAAACTGAAGCAAATTCAAACACCTCTCCTCTAATAATGCATTGGAGAACAAGCCATCTGCCTTTGTTGTCATTTAATGCAATGACTGGTTGAAGCTCATGTTTGATCAGAAGGACAACCCCTGAGAAAGAGTGCTCGCCAGCATAGAAAATGTCATACCCACAGAAGTGTCCTGTCTTGCCTGCATAAATATGTTGGTTGTGCTCTTGTAATGCCACTATGTCAGGCTGAAATCTGTTGATGTACAGCCACACAGATTTCCATTTCCTACTGTCACACATGCCCTGGACATTGAGTGTAAAACAGGTGATGTGAGCAGTCATATATACAGATACTTATAGTAATGTAGCAACTATGTACAGCAGCAAAAAGTATGAGGTCAGCCTTGCATTTCTATCTCAGGGTCGAGGCCTCGCCCCTGAGAAGAAGTAGTCGCCTGAGAAGTAGACAGCAAAGCAGCAACCTCTTCTTCAGGGAAGAGTGTTCTGCTGGCTGTTACTGCAGCCCATGTAATCCCAATTCCTGTATTGATCTGTGGGGTGTTTCCGCTAGAAGATGCACCATTCCAAGTGCGGGGGGGTGGAATTCTTCGAGCAGAAATAACTTTTCTTGGGCTCTGCCAGCCATCAGTTGAAGGTTGCTTTCCTTTGGGCATGGATTGAGTAGCAGGAGGTGAATGTGAAGTGAGATTCGCATTGGTAACTACTGAATCTTTGCCTTTATCCTGACTTTCAGGATGCTGTCTATTGCTTTTATTTTTGTTGGCAACTGGAGTAGGAGCATCTTTGGTGGGCATGTGTACTGGCAAGGTGACATGAGGCATTTTATGTGGGTTTAGTGGACACTGTGAAGCCATGTGTCCAAACTTTTTGCATTCAAAACAGGCCCCTGCAAATAAACCCCATTTGAGTTTATAAAATGCACTCCCCATGTTCACATTATTCACCGTGACTGAATAAGAGTCCGGTGTGGGATTATCAGTATCCCAGAGAATGCAAAATCTGTTTGAATTGCCATTTGGCCGTGGTGGGCAGACCACTTTACCTAAAGAGGCTGCAATTTTAGGCAAAAGTGAGGCCATGCATTGGGGGAAATCAACGACTTCAACCCAGACTGGGCATCTATGTCTGATTAAAGCCTGAAAGTCCCTTGTGGGAGACCATGGCAAGACATGCACCATTTGCTGCCCAAAAAAGAGAGGTGAATGTTCCAAAAGCATTTGTCTGTGGATCTCATCCACCATGATAACCTCGAAAAAGCCCCTGGCTGCATAGTGTACTTTACGAACAAAAGAGCCAGCCAATGTGCGTGTCAGCCAGTTGCCTATCTCTGCAGCAGGTGGCATCCGGCCTGGAAAGAATAATATAACTACATTCTTGGCATACTCTCTGACTGGATCCACAATTTCATCGACCTCAACCATGAGGCCAACTGAGGGAACCGAGTCTTTCTAGTCTTTTCTCGTATCTGCAAATCCTTCATGCATTACATCATATACTAGTTGAGCCTCAAGTGTGTCATGCATCGGGTCATGCTGACCCTCAACCTGCTTTTGCTTCTTGCAGGGAGCCGAGCGCTCCTTTTGAAATGTTTTTTCATATGAATACTCTGCCATGACTTGGTAAGAAAAGGAGCTTGAGGATGAAGTACCTGTAAGAGGGTGGCGAAAGCCAAAAAAACAGTCCCAAAGGAAAATTAGAGGAAGCCCACAAGAGAGAAGAGGAATTGTATGACTAGTAAGGAGAGAGCAAAGGAATAGGTAGGAGTTGGCAGAAGACCAGCTAGGGAAAAAAAGTGAAAGGAAACCCCAAAAAGATTCAGACTATACGGGAGGGCTAGGTCTGTACGGAAAAGTACGAAAAACGTACGGTGGCCGTACAGGCGTACGGACGAGGATGGTGCAGAGATTACTAGCGAGAGACGATGATGTTGACGGAAGGCAAACTGATTGAGATGTACGGAAGTGTACGGATGCACAAAGTAAAGTTATGGAAAGAGGAAACGATAGCGACGCACACACACGCAGGGTTGGAGCGAGATCACGCAAAGATTTGCAGAAGGAGCAGTATGGTCGTACGGGCTGTCCGTATTGACGTACGGTACCTGTACGACGGTACCTGTACGACAGCCGTACAGGTGTACGGGGCAGACGGGGGAGCTGTACGGGGCTCTCACGACTGGATTGCCTTTCTCTCCAAGCGCTCACGCTCACTCCTCTCACACGACACACACACACACACCACACCAAGCACGTACCTTTACTCACACACACACACACACACACCTCTCACACACACACACACACACACTTGTCCACAGCAAGCACACCAAATCCTTTAAAGAGAGAAGATAGGATTAATCTCCCAAATCCTTTAAAGAGAAAAGATAGGATTAATCTCCCATAAAACCCATCCATGAAAGTATTTGCATTAGAGATTCTCAGTCTGCCTTGGGTAGAGAAAAAATTTCCTTAAGGAATTGAATTGTGGCATCCAAGATCGACCATGCTTGGCCGGCTGTACTTTTTGTATTTTTCCTGATTGACTTGACTTTTACATTTCCTTATAATATACCTATGAGGTCTTTAGACAAGCTGTTTCAGGCTCTCTCATCCCTTGTTTGTTTTTGAAAACATATTCATTTTACCTTGAGGAAACCTCGTAGTGTCAGGTTCTTTGTTTGATCCTCCTAGCTGATAAGATGTAACCTTAATTCAGTTATTGCGCATTGTGAGCAGTCATGGTGCTCCTAAAATGACCTGGGAGATTGTCCTAACTGCCATGAATTTTGATAGGAATATTCCCAACTTATTATTGTTTCTGAGTTTGAATTATATATCAGTTCAACATAGTCTAAGAAGTTAAGGTTACGACTTAAAAAAGTGACATTTACTGAAACACTTTAAGTTTCACGCTATGCTGCAGGTTACAAACATGTGGAAAATAGTATACAAACTCATCAAACAATTTGGTAATGATTATGAAGAGCCAACAAAGGTTGCTCAGGCTGTAAAATCAAGCATTGACCATTTCAAGGAAAACCTTCCACTGTTCCGTTGTCTTTGTAATCCTGGTAAACGGCTAGTCATAAACTTCAAATGTGACCCACAATTTCAAATATAGTGAATCATTGTGTGCTCAAAGAAAATAATATCTTTCATGAAAGTTATACAAATTGTACTTCACAAGCTTAATGCCGGGGGAGGGGGGGATTTTAGAAGAAGGATAATGCTTTGAGTAGGCGAGATAAACTTTGTAATTATCAAATGAATTGGAAATGCAGCAGTCAAGACAACAATTTAAAAAGCATGGGTCTATGCAATGGACACATAGAAATATCAGAGGAAGTTGGATTATATTATGAAGTTCAAAAGTTAAGAGAAGTTTTTTTTTTGGGGCAAAAAGAGACTTCTATTAAGTATTAAAGAAAACCGTTAGAGCAAGCTCCATACAAGATACACCATGCAATGCATGAAAAGCTCAAGAAACAAAAAGAAAGGATTGGGGCTGATAGTGCCATCTCAATCCGGTAGAAACCTCCGAGAAAAAGGGAGAACTCCTCCAAACTCAAAGAAATACAGTCCTCCTAGAAGAGGCTGCCCGTGAAGGGCCCTGCATGCTGAAATCTCCTGGCATTACCAACCGTGAAACGAAAGAAGGGAATCCCCCTCTCTCGGTGCCCATGATCTACCCACTCCCACTCTTCTGGGTCCCACTGCAAGCACCTGATAAGTGCACCTCCATATAACCACAATCTCCAGGATCCCAAGGCCAAGAGAAGAGGGTCAGGGTCTAAGTACCACTGCAAGGCCGCTCCATGGTCCACAAAAATCCTGACACGCTGGAAGGCAACCTCTAGAAGGATATCATCCGTGGATCTAGAGAGTATACCTCCATCCCCAACGTCAAAGACCAGTGCATCTTCCTCGAGACCTCGAAGAGCGATCACCTGTAGAGGAACTGCTGTCCTCGAGAAAGCTCCCATCCAAGTGGTGGAAATAATAGGCATCTCAACTGTCCATTCCACTGGGATGGCTGCATTTATCTGATGAATCCTGCGTGCTACCCCTCTGAGGTGACTCACTGACTGTAGTCTCTGATCCTCAGGTAGCTTGATAAATGTCTTCCAAGTGCCTACTGTGTAGGCGGGGCCTCTCTCCCATCTAGACCACTGCATGTAATGGGAAGTGCCCAGTGGTCTGCCATGCTCATCAAGTATACTATCGTTCCAAATGATTGGCTGCCTATCAATCTCTTCAAGGGTAGAGGGCGGAACCCTCCAAAGAGTGTTCCTGAAGCTCCCCCAAGCTTTCACGATGGCAGTCATGAGAGGAGAGGCAGGAGATCTGAGAGGGGCGGAAGTAAAAATCTAGCAAGGGCTGTTCACCCAATCATCTCCCAAGGTAGAATATCATAGTTTTGCAAACTTAATGGAAATTGATAGCACACTTAGTTAACCATATATCATATTTCCTACTTGTTGCATGAGCGGTTTTGAGATGCTTCTTCCTCTCCAGTTCCTCCTGCCTAGCATCCACCGCATCAAGCACAGCATGAAACAGCTGGAGCATCTATTTGAAGATTTGAACTTGCCCTTTGACTAGGATTATGTCCTTTGACAGAGCCTAATCTTCCGATATGACAATAGAAAAAGCACAGATCTATGTAATGGATGTATAGGAATATCAGAGAGAGTTGTAATATTTCATGAACTTCAGAAGGGAGAGAAAGAAAGAAAGAAAGTTTATTAAAGTCTTTGGAAGACCGATGGGTCTATGAGACTGTGAAAATCCTGATACAACGAGCTGTGGTAGTGGAGCTACTAAACGAGCATCCATACCAATGCAAAATGCAAAATGCAAAAAATGCAAAAAATGCAGAATGGCAGTACTAAGTCCTAAGTACAACATAGTCATGTCGATGGTCGACTATATATCAATCTCAGCATCATCATCAATATCATCATCCTCCCCAGCAAAAGCAAGATATCAGGATGGATGAGGCAGTGGAGGCATGAAGTCGGCAATAGAGTGCTGTCGGCCACTCAGAGGTGCGGTCCTGGCACGTCTCCTGGTCGTAGCTCTGCATCTAACCAAGGCTACTGTGACCCCCGTCGGTCGGGCTCCAACTCTAAACAAGGAGGGGATGTCTCCAAGTGTGATCTGTGTGTCGACCCTCTGTCTGAGCTATCGGGTCACGGGCTTTGGGTCACGGTCATGTCGAGGCCTCGTCTCGTTGGGGTCCATGTGATCTAGCTGAAAGAACTCCGTGATAGAGCTCTGAGAGGGATCAATCGAGGAAGAAGTCTGCTCCTGTCTCCGTGCTCGGAGTATCCTCTCGCGGTGTCTAAGTGCCTCATGAATGAAACCTGCCAAACACCGTTGGTCTGGGTAGGAGAGGAAATGGGCTAAAATCCCATAACTATCTCTGAAGAGGCAATGGAAATGTCCTTAGATCTCATAGTACACAGGACACATGAAGATGAAATGCTCCTCTGTCTCAACCTCCTGTATGTCACATAGTGTGCATATGTGCGGCTCCCTGGGTAGTCGCTCTGCTCTGCCGCTCTCGATGCGAAGTTTGTGTGAAGAGACCCGGAACTACCCAAGAGAGATCCTCATCGAGTGGGGTAGGTGAATCTGTGTGTATCCTGGTGGGTCAATGAAACCCTCCGCTGTGATATGTAAGAAGTGATCTCTGTAGAAGCTAAGCTTCACTGGGAGTTCACTCGGTTCCAACCAGGTCCGAAAAGTGTGTAGCTGTAGTAGATCCTCACGGATAACCTTGTTGACCTCGTGTGATAAGAGGGGAGAGAACGGAGCATCCATGCTATACTGGAAGGGAGGTAGTCTATCCATGTGGAGCCCCAGTCGCTCAAACCATCTCTCTGTACGTGCATACCAGCACCTCTGATCTCCTCCTGCTGCAAGTGCCATATAAGAGGATAGAGCTATCCATGGTAGCCTGCTACGCCCCAAGGTATAATCCCCATATTCCCTAACTTGGTACAGATATGTGATGACCTGAAATGCAGCATCTAGCTATAAAGGGGGTGACCCAAACTCAGCCTGAATGATCTGGTGAGGAACGGATGACTCACCATGAATCATCCGTGATAGCATGAGAACCTGTAGCCGCTCCACACGGGCCCACTCTGTATCCGACAAGTCTGGCCCCCAACAAGGACTACCGTACATCCCCGCTGGGCAAGCCAAGGAGTCAAAAAGCAACCCCTTGGTGCGTGGATCCTGAAAGTGTGAGCGGAAGCACTGCCTCTCTAGCCTGGCCAATGAGGCATACCTTCTACTCAAGCGTGCCTGAATCGCGGGTCTCATAGTGAAGCTCGGTCCGGAGAAGATAACCCCAAGATAAGTGTATGATGAAACTATCTCAACAGATGACCCCACAAATGTGAACTGCTCCTGACGCATAATGGCTCGAGATGTATTGAAGATCATGACCTTGGTTTTGCCCAGGTTGACCTTCAAATCATGAGACTCACAAAAGGACTGTAGTGCGTCTAGGTGTCTCTGAAGCCCCTCTACTGAGGAAGACAAGAGAGCCACGTCATTTGCATAGAGCAAAATCTGAATCAGCGTGCCCGCAAGAGAGCAACCTACACCCCCCCATGTCTGCATCATTGTCTCAAGCTTGTCAATGTAGAGGCCAAACAAGGTAAGCGACAAAGGACACCCTTGTTTGACCCCGATGGTACTCATGATCTCGTCTATCCACCCAGATCCTGCCTGAACTCTGCCAGGAACTCTCTCGTAAAGTGCCATGACAGCCCAATGATCTCCTGGTCATAACCCAAGTCCTGTAGGCGCCGTATGAGGCGGGCTCTCGGGACCGTGTCAAATGCCTTGCGAAAATCCACAAAGCAACAATAAACCCTCTGCTTCTGTGACCACGCCTCCTGGATGATACATCTGAGTGTTAGAATGTGGTCCATGGTTCCATGATCACGCCGGAATCCGGCCTATCCTGCTGCTCTGAGTCCTCGACACTCTGCAAGTCTGCTAACCTCAAAGTCAAGTACTGATGCATAAATCTTGGACATGACGTGTCCAATCATAATGGTCCTGTAGTTCTCCGGGCTCATGGGATCCCCTGCCTTGTGGATGGGTGAGATAGTGTTAATGGTCCAAGTGTGTGGAAATCCCAAACAAACCACTTCATCAAAAAGCTTTGCTAAGATCGGGGCTAGAAGGTTAATCCCATATGCAATGAACTTAGTGCATAGTCCCTCATGATCCTTCGCTCGGCCATTATGAAGATTCATTACAGCATCCTTTACCCCTCCTCTAGTGAAGAGGGTGCAGGATGTGCGACGAGGCATGTGTGAGAGGCTAGGGACTAGCTGATTTGGGATGTCATAAAGTGTGCGTGCATAATCAAACCAGATCTGGGTGTCAGTGAGTGGCGGAGGGGACCGTCCTTCTAGAAATCTCCACCAGAAGTCCTTAGAGTTATTACTAAACAAAATGTTCAGTAGCTCCTCCTCGTTTCGATGAACGAAGTCTAGTTTCTTCCTCCGTACCAGTCTACGGTATTCAGATAGCGTATCTAGTGCGCTCGGAAGACTGTTTTTGGTTTCAAATGTGAGTTGACAGTGTAAGGCCTTACACTCATCATCGTACCAACTATTACAGGGTACGGTTCCAGGGGTGGTGGGCGGGTGGTGTGGGGAAAAGCGTGAATGGCAGCCTCGTGTAGTGAGCGGGTGACAAGGGCAGCACGATCCTCTAAAAGGGGTATGAAGTCAATATAAGCAAGAAGTATGTACAGACGGCCAGAGTAAGAAGGTGAGTGATCCCGATCAAAGCGTATATCGTGGTAGGTGGAGTAAGCACTGAGTGGGGTGGAAGGTGCTATGCGAAGGGAGGTGGAGATGCGAAAGAAAAGGTATGTATGATCAGCCCCTGGGGGGAGAGGTGCTACAGTGAAGTCAGTAATGCGAGATGTGAAGACAGGGGATCCCATGATGTAATCAACAACAGTGGAACCCCCCCATGCGGAAAGCATGTGAAACCACCTGAAGCAGGCCATCTGTCAAGACCATTATAGAAAATGAGATCATGTATTCTGCCTAGGTCTAATAGGGCCTGCCCATAGGATGAGAGTGGACCTCGCCTGTCAGCCGAAACCCACAGCATACCTGGCTCCTCAAGGTCAACATCTGCCAGTACAGTGAAATCATCTCTGAAATCAAGAAGTGGTACCTGATGGGCCCTTGTCCTCGCATTGAGGTCCCCCACTAGAAGGACTTCTCCGTGGCTAGAAAAGTCAACGATGGACTGATAAAGGGCAGCAAATGGGGATGTCTCATCATCACCTTGAATATCTCTGGCAAAGTGGGAGGTCTCTGGGGGGAAGTAGCAAACTGCGACAAACAGATCTTGGCTGTCCATGTGTCGTATCTGGATCCAAAGAAATCTGGAATGTGTATCTCTCTGCTATACTGAAATGATCCCCCGAAGTGTGGATCTGAAAAGGACTGCAACTCCACCTGAACCTTAAACTCCTCCTGTACCCCTCATCTCATCTCGGTAGGCAA
This sequence comes from Dipteris shenzhenensis, assembly GCF_047967505.1. Lineage (NCBI taxonomy): Eukaryota > Viridiplantae > Streptophyta > Polypodiopsida > Gleicheniales > Dipteridaceae > Dipteris > Dipteris shenzhenensis. The sequence continues at coordinate 58,220,738 of NC_141600.1, read as the reverse complement.
ACTCCCATGTATATCCGCTGACTATTGGGAGAGGGCACTCTGGACTCTGATGTGTCTCTGTATAGAAGACTATGTCGTGGCCTGTATAGTATTCCGAGAAGTTTCCTGGTTCTGACCATGAGGTACCATTACAGTTTCAAATGGTGCAGGACAGGGTCTCGGATATCTGAGTCTCATAAGCCCCGCTTCCCTATGTAGGTGAGGGGGCAAGTGTCCTACGGGGGCCTGTAAGAAGTCGTCCCTCTCGTACCACTGCCACTTCCCCTCCTTTCGGGCCTGATCCCGCTGCTGCAACAAAGAGCGCCTCTCCTCAACTTGTAGAGGTGTGAGGTCCTCATCCATAGAGATCGCTGGCTGATCTCGAAGGACTGACCTGCGTCGTAGAGTTGAAAGTCATGCCTGAGTGTCATGAAATCGTATGATCAAGGGTTGCTCTCGGTTGGGATCTCTCCCCACCTGCCATGCCCTCTCTATCTTGTGCTCAGCCACACCCAGGGTAGCGGTCACGAACGTAGTCGCATCTACCATCGGTGTAGCCTCAGTGCGTGGGATCCCCCGTACTCTGATGTTGAGAGCCTTAATGGCTCTCTGCTGCTGCTCCATGAGGGTAGCCGAAATGGTGACCCTTGCGGGTTCCCGTTTGGCCACGTCAACTCATCTAAAAGTCTCCTCAATAGCAGATTGCATGCTCGCAATCTGTGCCTCGACCACCGGGGTACTCCCTGGGGCAGTGTGTATGGCTGTGACCTCCTGTCGGAGCTGCATGATATCCTGTCTGAGTCCCTGAATAAGACCCGCCTGCTCCCGAATGACCCTAGCCTGTGCTCCTGTATGATGCGGCTCCTGCTCCTGGTTGAAGCGGACTTGCTCCCATGCGAAGCGAGCCAGCTCCATCTCACGCTCACGAAAACTATGTATCTCCGTGAGTAGGGTCTCACGGGCCTCTGGTGTGTCAGTCCACCCATGTCCATGCTGAAACTGTGGTGACTGTGGCATGAAAGAGTGGGACTGAGTCCAAAAACTGGACGGTGGCTGAGTGAGGAACAGAGATGACAGTGGAATGGATGAGGCAGTCCCAACGGGGTGTGGGAGGGTGGGCTGACTGAGAGGGAGAGGGGAGAGTGAAGTGTAACGCGGCACAGTGTATGACACCTCCGAAGTAGGGGTCATAAGCTGTGCGAGAGCTATAACGAGAGAAGAGGGAAAGGGAACAACAACCGGCGCCATGGGCATGAGTATGTCACTAATCGTAGATGTAGATGGAGCTGAGATTGGAACTAGATCTGGGCTTGAAGTGGGGACTGAAGTCGAAGTAGAGATAGAGATAGAGGGAGCTGAGGTTGGAGCTGAAAACAAAAGTGACACTGTAGCGGGAGTTGAGGTTGAAATTGAGGTTGAGGTTGAGGTAGAGATAGAGGCTGAAGAAGTTGAGGCGGGTCCTACCTTTGCCTTGCTGTTTACCGCGAGTCCACTTCGGTTGTAACGTGTGTTCACATCCTCCAAATTCAGTTGTGTCGTTTGCTTTTTTTTGTTGTTGTTATTTTTGTCTTTCTTGGCTTTGTCCCCCATTCTCTTGGGGTGCGGGTGCAGATCTTAGTGTTAATGTTCAGCTGGGAGCGGGAGCACCGGTTCCCCCCCCATAATGGGAGGCACGTCCAGTGCGAGGTGGTGGAGAGGTAGTGCGGAAGCCTGAAGTGGAGAGGCAGCCAAGAGGTGGAGAAGGAGGAGAGGCTAAGATGGCGAGGATTTTTTTTTAAATTTAAAATTATAAAGGTGGTTGTGGTTTCCTTTTTTTTCCCCCCCCCCCCCAAAAAAAAAAAAAAAAAAGTGGTGAGGGGAGCAGAGAAGGGGGGGGGGGGGGCGCGTTGGATGAGCGGAAAAGGAGGGAGGGAGGTGGCTGAGTGAGGGGGTAGCAGGGAGCGAGGGGTGGCTGAGGGGAGCGAGGGGCTGAGCGGGGGTAGTGGGGAGCGAGGGATGGTTGAGGGGAGTGAGGGGTGGTTGAGGGGAGCAAGGCGCGAGGAGCGAGGGGCTGAGCAGGAGCGAGGAGCGAGAAGGGGGGGTGCGGGTAGCGAGAAGGGGGGCTGAGCGGGAGCGAGGAGCGAGAAGGGGGGGTGCGGGTAGTGAGAAGGGGGGCTGAGCGGGAGCGAGGGGCGGGGGGCTGAGCAGGCTGAGGGGAGCGAGGGGTGGCTGAGGGGAGCGGGGGGCTGAGCGGGCTGGGAGCGAGGAGCGAGAAGGGGGTTGCGGGTAGCTGCAGCAGTGCCCAGGGAGGAGCTGGAGTGGGAGGAGCAGCGCCAACGGAGGGGCAGAGCAGGGTGGGTAGGTAGGCTGAGCGAAGGGAGGCTGAGCGGAGCAGAGCGGAGGAGCGGGAGGTAGAGGCAGGGAGGTAGAGGTAGAGAGGATATTTCTTCCTGACTACATCCACTTCATTGTGCATGGATTTTAACAATAGGACCATTAAATTTTTAGAGTTCCAACAAGTTTCTTAAGTTTGATGTCTACATCAACATTGCTATATTTATGTCTTCTAACGTTCCATCACTGCATGGCTAGACTAAATTCATATAAGTGATCCTCATAGAAGCTCTTCTTTCTAACTTATAGGCCCTAAAGAATTGTAGTCACCCTTAAACAAGAGAGAGGATTTTTTATTGTTTCCAAACATCAGTTGAGAAGCTGAGCTTCACTGATCACTCCCCCTCACTCCCTTCTATCCCCTAAATCAGCCTCCCTCTCCCCCCTGCTGCCTCTCCTGCCCCTCCCTCCATGCCCCTTCTGCCTCTTCCCGTTCCTCCCTTCCCCACTGCTTCTTCCCTCCCCGCTCCTCCTTCTGCCTCACTGTCCCTTCCCCCTGATGTCCCTTCATCCCCTGCTGCCTGCTCCCTCCATTCCTTTCTCTCTTCCCCACTATCTGATCCCTCTCTCCCTCTCTCCCCCTGCCAATGACTGTCCCCTTCTCCCCCACTGCTTGCCGGCGCCCTCCACCCTTCTCTGCCTCTGCCTATGCCCCTCTCCTCTCAGACCCTCCCCTCCTCTCTCTCCCTCTCAACCCGTCCCCTCCTCTTTCTCCCTCTCAGCCTCCTCCCCTCTCTCCCTCTCAAACCCTCCCTCCCTTCCTCTCTCTCCTTTCAGCCTCTTCCTTCCCACCTCTCTTCCCTCAGCCCCTCCCTTCATCCTCATCCTTTCTCAAGTGACAAGCAAATTTTCAATTTGTTTGAGTCGGCCTTCCACCACCTTTGATTGACAAATGGCTTCCCATTTAGCTGATTTTCAACTGGCTGCTAGAACTTGCATATTCTCAAAAGATGAGTTGTTGCTGCAGCTTAAAAAGGATGTGGAGTTCCAGAGCTCCACCATCCTCTTTGCACATATCCATGGGTCCTACACTCTAGGTCACATGCTAGGGACTGAATTCTTGTTACCTTATTTCCAGACCTCACCTCTTACCTTTTTGATGTTCGATTATTGGAATAAGGTTTCTTTCACGTGCTTTTGATTCTCCTAGAGCCACAGCACAGAGCTTAAGGGTAGCCCCTTGACGTTTGGTTCCAGGTAGACCTTTTTCACACCCTTCTCTTTAGGAGGATAGACAGGTCACTTCATACTATTCATTAGGTTCCCCGGTCTCTATCATCAACTCCTTGCCACAATTGAAACTTCTTTTGGGATGGCCATAGAGATCCCCCCTCCTTATTTTACCCTCTTTCTGCAACACAAGCGATCAAGTTTGATGGAATTCCCAAAGCTAGGGTCATCGTCTCTCACCCTAACATATCTAATGACCACATTCTACTCCAACCGTTGCATGAATCTCTTTTTCAGTGGAGAGTTGAGATCATGGGAAGGCACAGGATCAATGTCAAATTTGTAGGACCTTTGTGCATTTCACTACATATTTCCCAAAGAAGAGAAAAGTTCCATGAAGTCTTCTAGTGTGTCCCCTCCTCCTCGTCAAAGCACTCCATCAACATCTCCTACACGTCCAACCTTTATCCCGCAGCTGCTTCCCCTTGTTGGCTTGTGCTTAGACTTGGCATTCCTAGACCATTAGCAGATCAGGAGGCCCCTTGTCTTTTCCCTAGCCCTACTCTGGCTGCACGCATCTATTATTGATCAAGGGAGATCCTACCTCGGCAACTCTCTCACAAGTAGGGATCTTATAGACTTCAGCACCCATTTTGGTTTAGAGAAACCCTTTCTCTCCCCTGACTGATTTTGAAGAGGTAGTATTTGTGCCCTCTACCTTTGGTGACGTTGTTCTTCCACTTCCTACCGATAGAGAACATCCTCTTCCATACGTGTGGGGTTCCTTTCTCTTGTGGATTTTCCTCTTCTCCAGTACTCCAAGAGATCTTTTTCATAGGAGGAAGGTGTTTCTGTCACTAAGTCGAGGAAGCTTTTCCGGTCTACTTCCTCCCACCGATGAGGATTGTTAATTGGAATATCTAGGTCCTTGGTGGTATACCTCATTGCCACCAAAAGCACAGTAAAGGGTCTTATTGACATTCTCTTTATTCAAGAACACAAGTTGGATGTTGATGATTGTGCAAAGTCAAATAAAATGCTTTTCGGTTATACCCTATCTTGGACACTAGGGAAGGAGCCTACCTTTGTATTTCAAATTCTTTTCTTTTCCTTGTGATTGGGCATGCTATCATTACACCTTGTCTGAAGGGGAGGTCCGCTCACTTCTGAAGGCCTAAGGCAATTGATGTGAGAAGCATAAAGTGGGTGATGCGTGGACCTATGACACTACACTACACAACACAAGGATCATGTGTGGTGACACAGGAGGTGCTAAGGAGAGTTGTGAATCAGAACAAACTCTAAAAGGAGATAAGGAAAGAACAACACTCATGACAGACAATGGAGGAAGTAGTAGACATAGAGGGCACAATGGGTACTGGATATATAACATAGAATGGAAATGGAGCCTCGTATACCAATCTACCTTAGAGATGAAGCAAAGATCACTCATCCAATATAGCAATACAACATAGCAATACAACATGCAAGCTTGTAGCTCTAGCCTCCCCTTGTGCCTCTCTCAAACTCCATACAATGATGATTGGATTCCCATCCCCTCATCTCCTCACCCTCACCTTTCCCTGGCGGGAAATCCCCTTCCCTCCTCCTATTGGTTGTCCCCTTGTCCTTAGACATCCCGTCGCTGAGTCTCTTCATGTCTTCTGTAAGCCAACTTGTGCTGAGTTGGTGAGTCATAACTACTCCATGTGCACCGCATGAGCCATATTGTTCTGACAATGATGAAGCATCAATGCCCCTATCATTTTGGCAGGAGGTGGATTGCATGAAATGAAGACCCTTGACGCATGGCCATGTGATTGGGTCATAAGTGACCATGTCCTCCTCATAATGGGACCATCTCTTGCTAACCGTACACCTCAACATTGCTGCCCATTGCCCCTCCAGCTCGCCATTTGCCTCTCCAGATCATCATTTACATTCTTGGCTGAGCTGTTTCTTCTGCTCCAGCTCTTGATTTTTGTTTGAGCTGATTTTCAGCCTCTCCCTGTTGGTTCTTTGCAGATAGCATTGTGCAGGTGTCTTGCAGACTGCATTGCATAGGAGACAGTGCATTTGGGACAGTTTTGGGCTGCACATTAAGTGCAAATTATTGCTCAGGTATTGTGCATTTTGAAGCCAAGTGTTGGCTGTAATCTGATGCATTTTTGGATGCCTATTGGGAAAGAGTTTGCTATTGCATTGTGAGCCATTGTTTGGCTGAGATACAGGCTGATTTTTAGGGCAGAAGCATGTTGTGTTTAAGCCAGTGTTTGGCTGTGTTGAGGACAACTTTTTGGGGCAGAAATATACTGCTTGACTGCATTGTATATCCCGGAAGGGATTGAGGTTTGAGCATAATTTTTGGGGCACTATTTCAAAGCAGCCAATGTCAGTGAATGCCATTGCAGTGATTCCATAGTAGTCTGTGGTCTTTCAGTTGTCCTTTTGCTTTCTTTTTCTCTACAGGTACACTTGCATTTATTCTTGAGCTTGCAATCATGTATCTCAATGAGAATTTTGGCACGAACTGAGGCAGATAAGTTGGATGGACCCAACTATGCTTTGTGGTTGTTTACACTCGATAATATATTGGTTGGAAAGGGATTATGGGACATTGTGAATGGGGATGAGACTAGTAAACCTGGTGCTCCTAGCTCTAGTGCATCTTCCACTACCACCACTGAGGGTTCTACTGTCACTACTCATGTCTCTCCCATAGAAGATCTTGATCGAAGGGATGCCCGAGCATTGTCCTTGATTGCATTGTCTGTGAAGACACACATTAAGCCCACTATCAAGTCTTGCAAGACTTGAAACGCAGATTGGGATAGAGTGAAAAGTATATGGAATGTGAAGAATGAAGTAAGAAGCATTGCTTTGAATAATAAGCTCAATGACTTGTCCATGCAGGAAGGTCAAACTATTTCAGCTCATATTGCAAAGATTACTGACATTCAGGATGAGCTTGCAGCTATCAATGAGGATATAGAAGACAAGAAATTGGTCTCTATCACCCTCAATACTCTGGCACCCTCATATGATACGCTTGTGACTTGCTTGATCATTATGCTTAGGGCTGCTCCACTTAGTTTTGAGGAGCTAGTTGGCTTGCTCTTATAGGTAGAAACACATGCTTCCACTTCAGCCCCTGTGGTCAGAGTGAGCAAGCACTCGTCACTCATTGAAAGGGTAAATTTAAAAAAACAAGACAAAAAAGGAAGGAAATGCAAACACAAATGCAGGGAATGTAGATAAAGGTGCAAAGGTGAAGAAAGGAAGACGCAATTATCGCAAGAAGCCTGGTCATTGCATTGCAGAGTGCCAGAAAAGGGTTGCCAATGAGAAAAAGAGGCAAGGCACAAGCAGTAATTATGTGGCACCAGCTGAAAATGCCAATGCTTCACCATCTCTTGCAAACTTTGCACAAGAGGAAAAGGATCATGTGTTTACTGCATTTCAGGACAGCTTTGGTGCGAGGAGGGATTAAGTTGCATGTGATGCTTCTCTTGCTTCATCTGGTGATTCTTCATTTGCTGCCATATATACTTGGTATCTAGATAGTGGTGCATTGAAGCACGTGACTCACAGGAGAGAGTGGTTTGAAGAAATCAAACCTGTTCATGGCAGGGAGGTTACTTGTGCCAATGGTGCCACTCAGGACATCACAGGAGTGGGAGATGTTCCCATCCTTCTGGATTCAAGAAATAAAAAGTATATCCGTGATGTTTGGTATGTTCCTAATTTGAGGAAAAACCTTGTTTCCATTCCATCCATGGCTCATGCTTGTGGAATTTTAGGATAATCAATGCTGGATCAAGGATTCAAAGAAAGGGTATGAGATTGTGGCTACAGGTTCTTATGAGGCTATCATGGGTCTTTACAAGCTTGATGCTCAGCCGTATAATCAGCATGCTATGGCTGTCTCTTCTTCTACTCTAGCTGATCTATGGCGTGCCAAGTTTGGTCTTTCACATCATAGAGCTTTGGCATAATTGCATAATCATAATATGGTTGAAGAATTGCCAAAATTACAGCCGCCCACTCAAGAGGTGTGTGAAGCTTGTGCTCTTGGAAAGTTGCATCGCCTACCGTTTCAAAAGGATGGTCCAGGTTTAGTAAGATCACAAAGGGTCTTGCAGATTGTGCATAGTGATGTTTGTTGTGGATCAATGAATGTCACAACCCATAGAAGGTATCGGTAATTTGTCACATTCGTTGATAATTATTCTAGGTTCACTTGGCTCTTTCTCATGAAAAGAAAATCTGAAGTGTTCAATTGGTTCAAGGAGTTCAAAGCATTGGCTGAGAAGCAAACCAATTCTAGAATTGGAACACTTAATTATGACAATGGGAGAGTATATACCTCACATGCTTTTGAGGGATACTTGACAGAGCATGGGCTAAAGCATCACAAAATAGTGCCATACACGCCTCAGCATAATCCAATTGCAGAGAGGAAGAACAAGACTCTAATGGAGATGACAAGGTGTATGCTGAAATTTAAGAGAATGTCAAAGGCATTTTGGGGTGAAGCAATTGTTTACAGCCACATATATTCAGAATCACTGCCCTACACAAGCATTGGTTGACAAGACACCTTTTGAGGCATTTTATGGGGACAAGGTGAACCATTTCAGAGTGTTTGGGTCTGTTGCATATGCTTTGATACCAGCTGAAAATCACTCCAAGATTGGTGATAAAAGCATTAAATGCATCTTTGTAGGGTATAGAACTGAAAGTTGAGGCTTTAGGCTTTAGGCTTTATTATCCAGCCACAAGAAAAGTAATCATAAGCAAGATAGCATGCAGCCCATCAGTGAGAAGAGTTGCTTCCATATGATGATACATCTGTGGACATCATTTAGTTTGAGGATGATGCTGATTTGGGTTCCCCAGTTGATGTTCCCTCTACCTTTCAGAATCCAACAGGGTTGCCACATGTTGAGGGTTCTTTTTCCTCAAATACTACAGATTTACAGGCAGCTCATGGGAAGGGACAGCCCAATATTTGGAAGCATTATCAGCGCCATGCAAAAGATGTTACTCCAAATGCACTTCTAGGTGCTAATCCTAGCAGGACAGCTGAGAATTCAGTTCCTAGATGGGCTAACACTTGTTGTAGATGCTAAACATCAGCTTATATAGGGGAGAACCAGGGCCAGCACTCATAATGCTAATAAGCAGGTGAATTTTGGCCCAAGTGATGGAAGCTGAAACTGAGCCTCAGCGCTTTGAGGATGCTCAAGGCAATCCGGCATGGCAGAAAGCCATGGAAGCTGAGATTAGATCCATTCAAAAGAATGCTAAATGGAACTTGGTTGATGTGCCCATTAGCAAGAATGTGGTTGGCACCAAATGGATCTACAAAATAAAGTATCATGCAGATGGTATAGTTGAGAAGACAAAGCCCATTTAGTTGCCAAGGGGTATGCACAAGAAGAGGGGATAGATTATGAGGAGACTTTGCTCTGGTGGCCAAGATGACTACCATTTGCTCTATCATCTCTCTTGGTGCGTTTTATGGTTGGTATGTGTACCAAATGGATGTCAAAACCGCCTTCCTCAATGGGGATCTCAAGGAGGAGGTCTATGCGCATAAGCCCCAAGGGTTTGTTGTTCGGGGACAAGAGTACAAGGTATGAAGCTCTGGAAAGCCTTGTATGGGATGAAGCAAGTGCCTCGTGCATGGTATCATAAGATACATCAGTTCTTGCTGTCTCGGGGCTTTGTCAACACCCATACAGAGCCAAATTTATATGTTCTGCAACAAAAATCAGATTTGGTCATGCTTGTCCTTTATGTCAATGACATCATACTCACTGGCAGTAATTTGCAGCAAATTGCAGCAATGCAGTCTAGTCTCTTGACATGATAGATTTGGGCCTCTTAAACTATTGTCGTGGCATTGATTTTTTTTTTTTGGCAAAAAGAGACTTCTATTAAGTATTAAAGAAAACTGTTAGAGCAAGCTCCATACGGGATACATCATGCAATGCATGAAAAGCTCAAGAGCCAAAAAGAAAGGATTGAGGCTGATAGTGCCATCTCAATCCGGTAGAAACCTCCGAGAAAAAGGGGGAACCCCTCCAAACTCAAAGAAATATAGTCCTTCTAGAAGAGGCTGCCCGTGAAGGGCCCTACATGCTAGCCCATATGGCTATCAAAGTGTGAATTGTGTTAGTCCAAATACCCGTGAACACTTGTGATGGGTGTATCTAGGTGCCATCCAAGGCCTCTGCACATTTGGCGCTCCAAATGTGCCAAGAGGAAATGCTAGCCAAAATCTCTGGCATTGAATTTTGGCAAACCCAAGAGGGGATTTCCATGTCATAGATAAAATATTCTAAGGGGTCGTTGCAGAAATTTGAGATGGAGAATTGTAAGCCTGTGGCCACTCCATTGGAAAAGGGAATCAAGATGAGTACGCATGATACAGCTGAAAAGTTTGATGACACATTGTACAGATAGTTGGTTGGCAGTTTGACCTACTTATGCTCCACACGGCCAGACATTGCCTATGCCACAAGGATTCTTAGCCAGTTCATGCATTGTCCCATAGTCACGCATTGGAATGTAGCGAAGAGGGTTCTCATATATGTGCAGGGTACACTTTCCTATGGACTGCATATTGCTTCAGATGGTGACATTTCTCTGAGTGGCTTCATCGAGTCAGATTGGTAAGAAGGATGCCCTAGTCTTTTATGTGCATTTGGGAGGCAAGCTATCTATATCTTCATATCACATCTTGCTAGAGAGAGCATTTCAGTTGGTCAGGATTGTAGGTTGTGTGGAGATTGGTTCTGACTTTCAGTGGTACCCAGATCTTGACCCTCTTCTTATTTCCCTAGGATCTTGGAGGCTATGGCTTTTTGGAGGTGCACCCATAAAGTTCTTGCAATTGGACCGAAGAGAGTGGGAGTGGATTGATGAAGGGCACTGATAGAATATCCTCCCCTTCTTTCGTTACACAATTCGTAATGGTAGGAGATTTCAGCTCAGTTGTAGAGATTGGAGGCCCCCCAGAGCTCTTCATTGGGATGCTTTTCATATTTTTGCTGATCTGCATAATTGTTTTGGGAGGAGACTCTGGAAATCCCACAAGCATAGTGAAATCTCTCTTTTTTTGACTCTTTATTCATGATGGGATGTAGTGACCTATGGAGATCCAGGAGCCCTACTTTCCCCTGTTGCCATGGTATTGTGGAGACTATTTAGCATTGTTTATAGGATTACATATCGGCAAGGGTTCTATGGAAGGGGGTTGCCAAGATTTTAGTTCTTTTGCACCTTCCCCCTTTCACGACTCGAGGCTCTGTTGCGCTTGGCTTTCCCTTTCGAGGTCTCAGGTCTTCTTTGAGAGACATGAATCATCATGGGCTATAGCTATCAGGCAACACTTGATTGAGCCGTATTCTATAAACAATGTTCTTGCCTCACCCTTAAGGGCTGTGCATACCTTATTGGACTCTTCTTGGTGGAGATACTAGCATATCAATGTGGCATAGCACAGAGGCATTGGATGGATCCCAGGTTCAACCCTCTCACTTTTTTTTTTTTGGTGAAACCAAGAAAATTATATTATGTAACATTCATTTACATCAAGGCAGTGCTCGAGAAAAGAGTCAATGCCCTATCCATCAGAAGCAGTAAAAGAAAAGCTGAATACAAGAGACATCAAAATCGCCCTCATGTAAGGCATCATATAAAGACTACCACAATGAGGCTCGGAAGAACTCATAAGGGTGCTGAAGGGGAGAATTCAGATATGCATGATTTCGCTGCAGCCACAGGGTCCATAAGGCCCAGTATCCGATCCATTGAAAGAAAAGAGAATATTGTGACAAAGAAACTGATAATTTGTCATACATCCAAAAAAACCTGTAGAACCTGTGTGCAGGAAATCTGAGAGATAAGAAATAGGAGATCTTGTCTAGAAGGTCTCTGGAATATGAACAAAACCACAATAAATGTGGAATAATCTCAGGAGTATGATGACATCTTGGACAAAGAGGTGAGGCAATCCTTCTTTGAGCCAATTTCACTCCCACTGGAAGAATACCATCACACTATGGCCAGTTATGGACAGACACTATACACATACTGATGACCATCTTGATGGGCATGCAGGGGTGCTCTAGAGAAGCTTCTGCTAGGATGGTTGCTTTCCTCAGGGAATGTAGGGGCTCCTCCTTCTTCTCCGAGTCTTCCACAGGGTTGAGATGGCATTTTCAGCCTCAATATTGGTTATTTTGTACCTTTTCTTGAGGAGTTTTTTCTCATGCACGTCATGATATATTATTGCCTTAAGCTTGCTCTGGTGGGTTTTTATTCATACTTAATGGAAGTCTTTAGAATAGTAAGCACCTGATTATGGGTTGTTGGATGTGGAATTATTTGTACAAAGAAGAGACCCCTCTAATCCAAGCATCTACAAATCCAAAATGTGGAAGGGTACCTCCAAGAAACCCATAAGGCTTTTCTAAATCCAAGAGTACAATGGCTTGCCTTTGGCCACTTTGGAGTCTGCGTAGCCCATTCTGAATCTTCCCAAAATGAAAATATATTTAAAAAAATGCTTTGGCCATGCACAAAGCTGTCTGTGCATCATGAATAAGATCTAGAAGAATGGGTTGCAAACGAACACTGATGGTGTTGGCCAAAATCTTAGAAAAGTTGCTCTAAAATAGAGATTGGCCTCCATTGGTAAACCAAAGTTTTGCAATCTTCTTTAAGATGACTGAGACCTCTGTCAGTGAATGAGACATAATACCAGTGTACCAAATGCCTTGCAGGGCTAAGATAAGATGGTCCCCAATCATGTCCCAAAAAGTAGTGAAAGAGAGGGTGTCAACCCATTTGAGCCCAGACACTTCCCCTTGTGAAGGGCAAGAAGCGCAGTCCTAAATTCTAGCTTAGTGAAAGGTGCATCAAAGTGAGACTCTCATATCTGGTTTCACCAATGTTGGAATACCCTGTCAAACTCTATCATCTTTCGTAGGTGTATCATGATCTACTGTTGCTGAAAGATAAAAATCAGTAGCAATATGTCAGAGTCAATAAGTTGAGAAACACTTCTCTACCATGTCTTGGGATGATCCAAAAGAACTTTTTGATGATCCCTTGCTACAACAAAGCACTCTAAGTCCAAGCATAGGTAGGCAGTTTCTGTTCTTTCCTCTACAGGGCTACTAATTGTTGATGGAGGCTGACCTCCTATATGAAAATCTCATATCTCTTGGTACTAGTAGCGATAGAATGATAGAAAGACCATAAGGTTTTTTTTACCTTGGTCAACCATAAGACCAAACTGTCAAAATCCAAAGATATGAAGGAAAGGCTTACAGACTGAAATTGGAGGATGAAATTCGACCAGTAGCACACAGCTTTGAGAGCGCTTTCTAGGACAAATGCAAGCCTAATTTGCGGGCAAGATCTAGTAGCAAAGAAAGGCGAAATAGATGTGCAGGTCGACAGAGAGAACATCAGCAGAATTCGAGTTTAGATTTGAACCGAAGGTTCCTCACATTGTTGCCCAGCCACAGCTAGGAGGAATTTCGGAAATATGCCATGTAGCAAGAGAATGAACAGCGGAGAAAATCGGCGACGTTTTGGACAATGCGGCTTCTTGGAGCAAAATGTCAAGGCATAAACTAGTACAGAGATTTGCCCTAGTGTGGGGAAGCTCCAGCTGCAAGGACTCAGGTAATGCTCGACTGTAGCTCCCGAATTTTTTCCTCCAAGGTCTGGCTCAAATTGGAAAAAAATGGGTGAAGTTGGAGGTGATGAAGAAGAAGGAATCTATTGGAATCTAGGCTTCTAGGGGCTAGAGTAGGGTTCTAGGGAGCTCAAGGAGGCTGGTAGGGACATGGTGGCTTTGATACCACATGTTGGAGCAAGCATGGAAGCATGATGGAGGTAGACAAGAGGTAGAGACAATGGCACAAGTCTAGGAACAAAGTGGAGACAGGTTGTGAACACAAGTGAGCAAGAGTGCACACACAAGAAAGCTCCAATAGAAATGTTCAAATGAAACAATACAAGTACTTGGTATATATAGTACCCAAGTACTACTGGTCAACCATAGGGTTGAATTTATGCCTACAACACCATATCTTTGTAATCAATCTGTCATGTCAAAGTTGTGACATAAAGCGGACTGCACTGCTGTAATTCGCTGCAAATCACTGCCAATGAGTATGATGTCATCCACATATAGTACCAACATGACCAATTCTGATTTTTGCTGTAGAACATACAGATTTGGCTCTGTATGAGTGTTGACGAAGCCCTGGGACAGCAAAAACTGATGTATCTTCTGATACCACGCATGAGGTGCTTGCTTCAGCCCATGTAGAGCCTTCATGAGTTTGCATACCTTGTGCTCTTGTCCTTTCACCTCAAAACCTTGGGGCTGATGTACATTAGCCGCAAGTCTAGAACTGTGAGGTTTGCAACAGAAGTGACAACCCTCGGACAGTACCGGGATAAGGAGGCACGAGTAGGTCCTCCCACTTTGTCCTCAACAGCACTCAACAGAGAAGAGGCTATGGGGACAAGATCTAGTTCTGCCCAGGAAAAAGGGAAAGGAGTAATGGAAGAGAAACCAGTGGAGACAATGACTCACAGTTCAGACCTACATCCACATCCTTGTGTAAGCTTCGACCCTCGGCCAGAGGCTAGGAGGATGAAGTTACAAAAGGCTAATGCTAGTGTCCACCACTACTCCCTATTTGAAGATCTTATGAGTTTCAAACCCAACCTCACTCTACGACAACTTTGTCTATTGTCCCCCCAAATCAAGCATCAGACTATTACATTTCTGAATCGCCTCCCAGGAGGTCGACACAAGGGATCTACTCCGAGTGGGCCACCACCAGAGACATTACCGGCTCAGCATGGGTCTACACCGGACCACTTCTCTGCCTACGCTGCCCTCACTTGTGAACAAAGTCCCAAGCTCACCGTGGAGATCCATGGAGTGGAGCTGAAGGACGTCTTCCTCGATGGTGGGGCGGCTGTGAACATTATGCCAAAAGGTACACTCCAAAAACTAGGGTTGAAGTTGACAAGTGATGTTCACTTTCAGGTACGCATGGCTGATCAACGCAGAGTAAAACCAATGGGTGCAGTCAAAGGTGTTCACATGAAGATTGGCGGAGTAACTTTTCTCTCCAATTTTGTTGTCCTTGATATGACCGAAAATGAACAAACTTACCCTCTACTTCTTGGTCGGCCATGGTTGCGGTCTTCAAAAGTCATTCAGGATTGGTCAACTGATGAAGTTCGATTGCCCCTGGGATCGACATCCCTCGAAATAGATATGGTCACAGGGCAGGCAAGGCACATACCAATAGAACTAGGAGAGGAGGATTTTGAAGAACAAGCCGGAGTCGAAGAGGAGCATTGGGCCTGTGGGGACTGGCCCAGGTGTGGTGACCAAGGTATCAATGAGGAGACAACCCTAGAAGGATTTGAAAGTTTGACCTACTTGTTGGATCGGGCTGATCAAGAAGACGAGGAGGCTGTCATTTTGGATTGGATGGGAGCCCTGGGCTCATTAGCGGTCAACATGGTGGAACTATGCCAACAAGAAGATCAAGAAGAACACCTACTTGCAGTGTCAGAAATCCACCCAGAACGACAGGGTCTGGCTGAACTAGTTTACGAAAGGATGCCCTTTGGACTTTGCAATAGTCCACACATGTATAAGAGAATGGTCACTAGGGGTACTACAGTGGACACCACAGATCGTACTGAGGACAATGATGGTACTGCAGTAAACATTGAGGATCGTCCAGTGGCCGACATGGAGGACATTGGTCAAAATGATGCTGACAATACTATAGGATACAATGAAGGATCTACTAGGGACGAGGCTAGTAGGGCACAACCCACCAATGGTACTTCAGAGTACAATCATGGTATTACGGTGCACAACCATGGTACTACGGTGTACAACCATGGTACTGCTAAGTGCAATGATGGTGATAGAGAAAACAGGAACACTAATGAAGACGAGACTGATGATGATAGTGATTTAGAAGAAAGTGACATAGACATTGCTGAACTTGAGGAGAATCACCACCAACAGCTTGAAGTCTTGGGCGGACCCAGGGTGCATACCGGATACAGAGATGAGGACATGGTCGATCTCACTTTGCTTGACCTTTTCTTATCAGAAGCCGACCACCCCTCAACTCAAGACCTTCCGGAAACCACTTATGAGGTGGAAGGCTTACCTTACCGGGGCATGCTGAAACAGTCACCGAGGCATCGAAGGCACACAACATCTGCAACATCTACTGATTCTACATCTCAGTCAATGCCTGAGAACCCCCCAGTTACTTACCCCTCATCTTGGTTGAGAGAAGTGGAGGGGGACTTTCCCCTTGAAGATACTCCAGCACATACAGGACTGAGAATGGGTGAACCAAGTACCTCAACATCCCAATGCATTGCCCCTGTTGATGAGGCACGGAACTGGCGGTATCTCAACATTGGAAGTGAGGACCAACCCAGGCATTTGAAGTTAGCCACTTGGGTCTGGGAACATGACTATCTTCTAGCTGCAGTCACCGACCTTTTTAAAGAATTTGTGGATGTCTTTGCTTGGTCCTACAAGGATCTGAAGGGGGTGCCCGCTGATTTCATGGAGCATAGCATCGACTTATATCCCGATGCAGACCCTGTGATTAAAGGTCCATACCGCATGAATCCCAACTACGGCAAGGCAGTCCAAACAGATATACAGAAAATGGAGCAAGCAGGATTAATCTACCCAGTGGATTACTCCGATTGGGTCAGTGGAATTGTCATTGTACCCAAAAGAGAGACCGGCAAACTTAGAATATGTGTTGACTATCGGAGTTTGAATGCTGCAACACGACGTGATAGGTTCCCCCTTCCCTTCACAGATAGAGTGTTGGAGACAGTGGCAGGACATGCTTTATACTCATTCATGGATGGATATAGCGGGTACAACCAAGTTCGAGTGAAAGAACAGGATCAGCCCAAGACTACCTTTGTCACTCAATGGGGAACATACGCCTACCGAATGATGCCCTTTGGATTATGTAATGCCCCGGCAACCTTTCAACGACTTGTAACCAAACTCTTTCAAGAGAATATCGGCAAGTTTCTTGAGGTATTTCTAGATGACTTCTCTGTTTTTAATGGTAAATCGGCCTCCCATCTTGATCCGGCCATACAAAATGATCATCTACATAAGTTGAGATGGGTCTTTGATAAGTGCAGGGAAGTGCGCCTGTGTTTGAACCCTGACAAATGTTTCTTTCTCGCACTCCGAGGTGTTCTCCTTGGTCATATTGTTTCTGCTGAGGGCATGACCACGGATCCCGCAAAGGTAGAGGTGATCATCTCATTGCCCATCCCTCGTACACCCAAAGAGGTGAAGTCCTTCTTAGGGCATGTAGGATATTACCGAAGGTTCATACGTTGCACTGACAGAACTCCTACATCAAGACCGATCGTTTGTCTGGGCCACCCCACAACAACTAGCCTTTGATGATCTCAAGCATCGCCTCGTGAAGGCCCCCATCCTCCGGCAGCCCGATTGGGACATAATTTTTCATGTCCATGTGGATGCTAGTGGGTGGGCAGTAGGTGCTATACTGGCTCAACCTAACCAGGATACTAAGATTGATTTGCCCATCTACTTCGCGAGTCGACAACTCAATGGAGCAGAACGCAATTACAGTACCACAGAAAGGGAGGGCCTCGGCATGGTTTATGCCATGACCAAGTATCGTCACTACCTCTTGGGCAACAAGTTTGTGATCATCACTGATCATCAAGCTCTTAAGTATTTATTGAATAAGCCTACTCTTGGTGGCCGGATAAGCAGATGGATTCTTCTCTTTCAAGAATTTGAATTCGACATTGTGGTGAGGGCTGGGAGACTGCATCAACCTGCAGACCACTTGTCCAGGTTACATTCCGGGGAACCAGCCAGTGGTATCACCGATGACTTACCCGATGCAGGCTTGTTCGGGATAACAGCACTACCTGATGAATGCCTATTTGCGGTGGACTGCTTCCCACCATGGTATGCCAACATAGTACACCTCTTGTCTACAGGTGGCTTTCCTCCAGGATTAACTCCAACAGAGAAACGCAAACGGATCCTTCAAGCTGCTCCTTTTAAGTTGATTGCAGGTCAATTGTACAAGCTTGGGAAGGATCAGATCTTGAGACGGTGTGTGCTTCCGCACGAGACACAATCCATTCTTAAAGAGGCACATGCTGGCATAGGTGGAGGGCATATGGCCTCAGATGCTACTGCTCGTAAGATCATGCGAGCAGGGTTCTGGTGGCCCAAGCTCTTCCGCGACTGCCATGTTCATGTGACCAGATGTGATTCATGTCAACGAGCGGGCCCCAAGCCTACGAGGCGTGAGTACCTCCCTCTCAAACCATTCACTCCGGTGCCTCCCTTCTATCGCTGGGGATTGGATTTCATTGGACCCATCTCTCCTGCCACACGCCGAGGGAACAAGTATGCTCTGCTCGCCACCGACTATGGAACCAAATGGGTCGAAGCCAAGGCAGTCAAGAACTGTACAGCCCAGGTAGTAGCCACATTTCTATATGACCAGATCATCTCTCGGTTTGGTTGTCCTGTTGAGTTGATAAGTGATAGAGGGTCTCACTTCCTAAATGACACCATTGCTGCACTAGTTCACCTGCTTCAAATAGTTCACAAATTTTCATCTCCTTATTACCCACGTGCCAATGGTCTAGCTGAGAGCTCAAATCGCACAATGTGCGGGATCGTGCATCGACTTTGCCTAAACTCTCTAGCCGATTGGGACGACGTACTTCCAGCTGCTTTATTCGCCTATCGAACGGCTTACAAGGCGAGTACTGGGTATTCACCCTTCGAGCTGGTCTATGGACTGGAGGCCGTTATGCCTTATGAGTTTCATCTTGACACTCACAGGATTCTTCCAGCCAAAAATGACAACTTTGAAGCCTGCACAATGGAACGCTTGTGGGATTTGAAAGCACTGGCAGAGCATCGACGTGAAGCAGTTTTCGCTCAAGAAGTTTGGCAGAAGCGACAAAAAGCTTGGCATGACCGGAACCTCAGAAAAAGAAATTTCAAAGTCGGAGATTTAGTACTCTTGTATTCCAGTAAGTTTCTCAAACACAAACCTAAGTTTGTGAGTGGTTGGACAGGTCCATTTTTCATTGCCAAGCTTATCCCAAGTGGTGGAGTCTACTTGGCCACTTTGGAAGGCAGACTCCTACCTGCACCGGTGAATGGGTCACGCATCAAGAGGTACCATGATCAATGAGAAAACACCCTCCTAGTCCTTCTCCTTCCTGGTGACATCTTCTCCCTCTGAGTGAGGGCCACTTTCTCTTTCTACGAGGGTCCTCCTCTCTGCCCCTAGTGTCACTTTCTCTCTCTACATTGCTCCTCCTCTCTCCCCTTGGCGCCAAATTTTTCTCTCTAAATGGGTCCTTCTCTTTCCACCCGAGTGTCACTTTCTCTCTCTAAGTGAGCCCTCCATTTTTCACCCCGAGCCACTTTCTCTCTCTAAGTGAGCCCTCCATTTTTCACCCCGAGTCACTTTCTCTCTCTAAGTGAGCCCTCCATTTTTTTACCCCGAGCCACTTTCTCTCTCTAAGTGAGCCCTCCATTTTTCACCCCGAGCCACTTTCTCTCTCTAAGTGTGACCACCTTTTTTCATCCCGTACCACTATCTCTCTCTAAATGACCACCCTTAAAATGTGGCCTCCCTTTTTCACTCTGTGTTACTTTCTCTCTCTAACTACGGCCTCCCCTTTTCATCCTGTTTTACAAACTCCTTCTCCTTCTACCTTCTCTCCAACTCCTACCTCTCTCTTACAAAACCCTTCTCTTTCCACCCTCTGTCCAACTCCTACCTCTCTCTTACAGAAACCTTCTCTTTCCACCCTATGTCCAACTCCTACCTCTCTCTTACAGAAACCTTCTCTTTCCACCCTATGTCCAACTCCTACCTCTCTCTTACAGAAACCTTCTCTTTCCACCCTATGTCCAACTCCTACCTCTCTCTTACAGAAACCTTCTCTTTCCACCCTTTGAACAGCCCCCCCTTTTTCCCCCTTTACCACCATCCTTCCTCCCCTCCTCCTCTCCTGCACAACAGCCCCCCCCTCTTCCCCCTTTACCACCATCCTTCCTCCCCTCCTCCTCTCCTGCACAACAGCCCCCCCCTCTTCCCCCTTTACCACCATCCTTCCTCCCCTCCTCCTTTCCTGCACACCAGCTTCCCCCCCTCTCCTCCTTTACCCACCACTCTCTCCTCCCCTCCTCCTCTCCTGCACAACAGCCCCCCCTCTTCCCCCTTTACCACCATCCTTCCTCCCCTCCTCCTCTCCTGCACAACAGCCCCCCCCTCTTCCCCCTTTACCACCATCCTTCCTCCCCTCCTCCCTTTCCTGCACACCAGCTTCCCCCCCCTCTCCTCCTTTACCCACCACTCTCTCCCCCCCCCTCCTCCTCTCCTGCACAACAGCCCCCCTCTTCCCCCTTTACCACCATCCTTCCTCCCCTCCTCCTTTCCTGCACACCAGCTCCCCCCCTCTCCTCCTTTACCCACCACTCTCCCCCTCCCCTCCTCCTCTCCTGCACAACAGCCCCCTCTCCCCCTTTACCCCCCTCCCTTCCCCCTCTCCCCTCTCCTACGCCACAAACCCCCCCCCTCTCCCCCTTTACCCACCACCTGCCCCCCCCTCTCCCCTTCTACGCCACAGCCCCCTCTCCCCCTTTACCCCCCTCCCTTTCCCTCTCCCCTCTCCTACGCCACAAACCCCCCCCCCCCCTCTCCCCCTTTACCCACCACCTGCCCCCCCCCTCTCCCCTTCTACGCCACAGCCCCCTCTCACCCTTTACCCCCCTCCCTTCCCCTCTCCCCTCTCCTACGCCACAAACCCCCCCCCCCCCTCTCCCCCTTTACCCACCACCTGCCCCCCCTCTCCCCTTCTACGCCACAGCCCCCTCTCCTCCTTTACCCCCCTCCCTTCCCCTCTCCCCTCTCCTACGCCACAGTCCCCCCCCCCCCTCTGCCCCTTTACCCACCACCTGCCCCCCCTCTCCCCTTCTACGCCACAGCCCCCTCTCCCCCTTTCCCCCCCTCCCTTCCCCTCTCCTACGCCACAAACCCCCCCCCCTCTCCCCTTTTACCCACCACCTGCACCCCCCTCTCCCCTTCTACGCCACAGCCCCCTCTCCCCCTTTACCCCCCTCCCTTTTCCCCCCCTCTCCTGCGCTACAGCTCTCTTTTTCCCCCCTCTCCTGCGCTACAGCCCCCTCCCTTCCCCTCTCCTTTCTTCTGCGCTACAGCCCCCTTCTCCCCCCCCCTCTCCTGCGCTACAGTTTCCCCCCCCCTCTCCTGCGCTACAGTTTCTCCCCCCCCCCCTCCTGCGCTACAGTCCCCTTCCCCCCCTCTCCTGCGCTACAGTCCCCTTCCCCCCCTCTCCTGCGCTACAGTTCCCCCCCCCCTCTCCTGCGCTACAGTTTCCCCCCCCCCTCTCCTGCGCTACAGTTTCTCCCCCCCCCTCCTGCGCTACAGTCCCCTTCCCCCCCTCTCCTGCGCTACAGTTCCCCCCCCCCCTCTCCTGCGCTACAGCCCCCTCCTCCCCCTCTCCTGCGCTACAGCCCCTCTCCCCCCCCCCCTCTCCTGCGCTACAGCCCTCTCCCCCCCCCCTCTCTTGCGCTACAGCCCCCTCCTCCCCCTCTCCTGCGCTACAGTCCCCCCCCCCCCCTCTCCTGCGCTACAGTCCCCTTTCCCCCCTCTCCTGCGCTACAGCCCCCTCCTCCCCCTCTCCTGTGCTACAGCCCCTATTCCCCCCCCCTCTCTTGCGCTACAGCCCCCTCCTCCCCCTCTCCTGCGCAACAGTCCCCTCCCCCTCTCCTGCGCAACAGTCCCCTCCCCCTCTCTTGTGCATCAGCCCCTCCCCGCTCTCCCTTTACCCACCACCCTTGCCCTCCCCCTCTCTCCTGCGCAGCCCCCTCTCTCTGCCCACGTCCCAGGAGCAACTCTCCCCCCTTCTCCCCCCTACACCCTTTGCATCACCTCCCCTCCTAGCTCCAGCCCCCCTCCTCCCCCTAGTCTACATCTGTCCTTTTACACTCCCTCTCCACCGACACCCCTTCCTCACTCTTTTCCTCTCCATCGAAGCATGGGCCTGCACTGGTGGATCTGCTAAAGTAATCTCTCGTAGCAGATTCTGGGCTTAACCTCGACATCAACACCTCCTCCTTCCTCCTTGCCTCTCCAGACCTCGACATCGACACCCCTTCCGTACTCTTTTCCTCTCCATACGACGCCATCGTTCATGCCTACCCGTGCCTCTCGTCACAAGTACAAACCCAGATTACCCCGCGATACTTTATTCGTTGACTTCCATCGGGCTCGATCAGGCCACACGATAGGATCGGGACCATCTTCCATGGCATCACTTGGCAAACGCACCACTGATGACCTGGGTGCCGGGTCTACACCACAAAGCACTTCGAAACGACCTCGAGCAGTTGCAGATTCACCTCCCTCCGACAGGATCACTATCATATCGGATGAGGAGCTATCCCCTTTTTCGAGTTCCTCTGATTCAGATCATGGAGGCTCTGACTATCTGCCCCCCACAGGTACAATCAAAACACCATCCAAGGCATCCAGTGGGCACAGCGGTCACAGTAACGGTGGCGGTGATTTGGCCCCACAAAGTACGGCTTGTGATCTTCCACCCCCAGCTTCATCCTCCTCGATCATTTGGGTGGTTTTCAAACCTTTCCTCGATCCCACACTCAAGCTGTCTAGCATCTTGTCACCTGATGAGATAGCCCGCATGTCTCTCGTGGAGTTTGATGATGTCACACCTCCCCAGGTGGACGTCCAAATGTGTACTGCGTTCATTCAGTCTTATGACTTTGCAACAGACACATTCGGATTCTTGAATTCCCGTCACATGTTCACTCCTAGTCTCGTATCCACATATCTCCGTCTTCCCACACTTCCCTTTTTGCCCCCTCACACTGGCTCACCCACATTCCCGTCCTTCTTGTCTACCTGTAAAACTCATCGCAGAGGACATGCGTGCAAGAAAGTTCTCGAGGGAAACAGCCGAGAGGCGCTTCTAGCGAGGTATCTGTTCACACACTTCTACTCTGCCCCAGGCCACTTCTTCATCACCAAGGCGATCCATTCTGCCTTAGACTCCATCCTCTCGGTCACTCCCTATGATTTCGCCTCACTCTTCTACTCTGCCTTTCGTAACACAGTTCGCAAGCGTCGGGGCAAATATACCTGTACTTGTGGGCCCCACCTCACCTTCTTACTTCATCAGTGGAAGGCCAACCCTCCGCCCATTGTCACAGGTCGCCTCCCTTCCACATCTCTCTCCCCTCCTGTCACCCCCTCTTCCACATCGTTCACTATCACTTCCAGTGTTCCTTCACCCGGGACTGCCTCTTCTCCTCTTTCGCTCAGGAGGACACCTCGGCGAGTGCCACCTCATGAAGTCTGCACCGGAGCTTCTTCAGAATATTCTGTTACCGGTGCCACAGCGTTACCATCAGTGACATGTCTTGTATCTCCATCAGTCGTGCCCGTGCCCGGACTTGCCTCTCCATCAGTCACACTTGTCCAGGCTTCTCCAGCGATCTCCAGACTTTCCATGGGAGGGATTGCACCAGGTACACCTCCTGTTGTGCCAGTGACGACGACTGTTGTACCCGGGACTTCCTCGACAGGTGTATTGTTACGTAGGACTGCAGTTGTTTCGTCTTCACCCCCTACCACTTTCACCGATGCAGTCATCACCACAGTTCAGGCGACCTCTGACCATGTTTTGGACCAGGTATTGGACCTGAATCTTAGCCTGGGACCCGACTCCCACTCCCATGGGCTTTCTCAGGAGATGTCATCCCAGGGTGTACTTCACATTTCAGCCTCCCCAGGCAGAGACAGGACTGGAGACGGGAGTGGGAGCCCCTCTCGCGGAGATGCTCCATCAGCCACTTCAGCCTCAGAGGAGGTATTTGAGGGAGGGATTCTGCCCAAATCTGTGGATTGCCCACCCCTTCATGAGAATGATATGTTCACAGCTTACATAGCTGCTTCATCGGGCCCACCTCTTTCAAATATTTCCCTGGTGGAAAAACAGAATGAAGATTACAGCCAACTACTATCTGTCCTTCACAAAAAACGCTCACCAGTATGTGGGGAAGAGGAGGATCTCACTCAAATCTTCACCATTCCCTTGCAGGACTGCCTCGCACAGAACAAAAAGCTCTCCAGGGCCCCGACATGTTTTGTGCACTTGGACAAATTGGCACCTACAGGAAACCTGTCAACCGAGGAAGAGGGAGCTCTTCCTGACATGTTTGAGGAATTGGGGGACGTCGTTAATTTGGCGGACAGGATGAATTACAGCGACAGGTATGCGTGGATGAAAAGGTCCCTGCACCTTGCTCAGCGTATCATGGATGACACTTTCACACAGCTTGGGACAGCGGTCTTCAATTCCACAGGTTATGCTCATAAGCTCCTCTCTCAACAGCAACATTTAAAGTTAGAATTCGAGAGAGCTCAAGCAGCCCAGCAGCGCGCCACTAGCGTAACACTTCGACAACAGGAGGAAAGGTGGCAGAAAGAGAAGGACTCAGCAATACATGAGCGTGACATCGCTTGGAATATTCAGAAGGCTGCCCTTGAGGATCGCCTCCATAGTCACAGGTAGGAATGGGAAGCAGCAATGACATCTTTGCGCAGCCATCATGCTGCAGCCCTGGCAACTTTGCACAGCCAGCATGTCACCGAGGTGACCAGATTTCACCAGGAGATTACCAAGTTAAAAGAGTCTTTGTCTTCCTCCGAGATTGCCAAAGAAAAATCAGAATCCAGAGTGGCTGAATTGGAAAACAAGTGTTCATCCATGGAGGAAGAATTCACAGCTCTTCGGATGCAATTGGCCACCCTCCAGACTTCCCAGTCCACCTTGCAAGA